>NC_067245.2:66493021-66793239 GCF_019359855.2 Lolium perenne
CTTCGTCAATCTCAAGACTCGCCGGATCAGTTATTCAACGCAGCCTCTTGGAGGTGCTCATAGGGGTAGGGTGTGTGTGTGTGCGTTCATAGGGGTGAGTGTGTACGCGTATGTATGAGCGTCTTTGATTGTACTGTGTTTCGCAAAAAAAAAAAAAAATTGTGCCAAAAGCCAAGCTGCTCACCTTGACAGCATTCTTCAAACTTTTCCGGTTTCCCGCACAAGCTTCCGAATGAAGTGGCTCCACTAAACTGGACACAAAAATCAAGCCTTGTAAATTATAAGCGGGCAAGTCATGCGTGCTGCCGCCGGCGTGTGCGTCTGAGCCTGCGGCCTGGGCTTGAACGGAAGAGCTCTGATGATGATGATTGACCCGATGACTCACTCAACTAATTAATCCGCCGTCTATACGGACACCATTTAATTAAGCGCTGTCTTTACGGGAGCTCGACGAACATAATCAGCTCCACGTACGCCTGTCCTTCGGATAGATGATTAGGTTAGGCACACGAGTAGGACGACCACCGGTAAACTGGTGTCACATCAGACCATCATTTGCCCGTGGAAAAAGCGTGAGATCGATCAGGCCGATCGAGATAACTGATGCTGCTGTTCTGCTTCTTCCTCGGCACTGATACCGGAGGGAGTTCCTGGTTTGCCCGGGCGGATGGCCCGGCCGCGGTGCTAGACCGGTCGGTTGACTCGAGTTCCCTTCCTTCCGGAAGGGACACTTTTCGCGGTACTCAAAGCCAAAGATGGCGACGGCTGCTGCAGGCGTGTTGGATTGGTGTCCATGCCTTTTTGGCGCTGGTGTCAAGGAAGGAGGAAGCAGCGTGGTGGCAATTATACCGTGGTCGAAGATGATGACTTGCTCGAGCTTGGTTGTAGTTCTTTCTGCTGCAGGGGTCTTCTCTCAAGTTTATGGGATGATGATACAGGGCTCCGGAGATCTTCATGGGTTATGGTGGTCTTAGGGTATTCTAGGTGTTCTTGGTCTTTAGTGTTTGTGTTTCTCTGTGCTTGTAAGGGTCAATAAATTTGCATCTTTCCGTGATATGAATGCAGAGAAATTCTCAAAAAAAAAAAGAGATAACTGAACCAACGTAACTGCGGGCGGCTATTTGTTGCTTCACCGTCAGTTCATTTCTGTGTACGCATGAATTGATCACATCCATTTTTCTTCTTCTTGACCTTCTTTTTAGTCTGAAGATTAAGGTCCAGCAGACAATAGAGTGTAAACAGACGACCCGGTACATGTTCTTCTCCTCCAAGGTAAAGGGGTTGTAAGGACGTAGGAGTATGATTTTTGTTACACGCACGCAGCGTGGTTCAGTTTCTGTGGCCCGTATTTGACATCTCAACTTTTCTCTTCTATGGATTTGATCAACGGCTTCCCCTTTGTGGCTACGTGTACGTAGAACTACTTGGTTGACGACATACATTGCAACGTCAACTTTACAACTTCTACAAGGACACCAAGATTGAACTTTGAATGCGTGCACATGACTTGTTTATATAAATAACGCTAGTAGTTGAAGATACCTGATAGCTCGTTATACAATTGGCAACTTGCGTTTAAACCCTAAGACCAATTCACGCAAAGATGCAAACAAATTATTCTCCAAAAATCTATATAAAAAACATTGCACTCTTCTTGTTCTTTTCCTCTCATTTCGGTACGCGCTGAATCAGCATCCTAAAAGAACGCGTTGATACTAAAGCGCCTTTTATTTAGTAAGTACTATTTGGAAACAAAATACTTCCACCAAGAACGCATACGAAGATCGATACTCACGGCCAATTTTTTACAATTAATTATATCCCGCGAAATAAAGGGCATCTTTGGAGTAGTATACAAAGCAGCACTATAGTATATATAGCATCTGATACTATAGATCGGGGGTGGCTTTCCAAATTAATTCAACTTGTACGCAATTTAGAAATCACAGGTCGGGGCTGTTCGTGTAGTGTGCTGTTTCGAACATTTGTCATCTATCGGTAGGACGAGCCAGACTGCTGTCTGACATGTCGCGCCCATAACTGAATCTTGCAACTCCAAACCTGTTCTTCGGCTCAATTGTTTTATCTTCTCCGGGCAGTATTACAATCGCTGGCGTGAACGAAAGCAAAGCCGTACGGCAGTACTCATACGGTGATTTATCTGAGGGGGATGCAATATATCGATGAATCAAATCCAAGGAGAATCAGACCGTGTCACATCCCTAATCTTACTTAACCATTCTTTGCTGCTACAGATTAAAATACACGAGCTGTCACTGATGAGCATGCCCCTCGGTAGACCTACATGCAGGGCTGTCATGTCACATGTCGGATTATTAAGAAACTAGGTCGCGGGAGGAAGATGTTTAGACAGGATCGTCAGGAGCGCACATCATCCCGTCTTTGGCCGCGACATGGCACCGTTAAACTATTGTATTTCGCGCGTGAGGTGCCGTCTGAAGCTGTTGCATGAGAACGCCGAGATCCTCTGCCCGGAGCTCTGAACCGGACGACATCTCGGCTGCGTCGGATAAGTCTCCGGCGGTGGTTACGATGGCAGCTTGACATGATGTTGCTGTTTCCTCGCGATGGCAATCTTGCTCTGGAATGCGATGTCTCCCTTTTCTGTTTGTTGATGAGCTCGTGTGCGTGCGGAAGTAGGTCCTAGTCGTCTGCGCAATTCTGTTTTGCCAAGAAGATCGGTTCAATTATTTGGCAGGCTTTGTTTTGTCGGTGTCAGGATTAATTGGGGGACAGCCATAGATCTAATCCATTGTAAGGGGCATATTCCAGATGTGAGATTCAGGGTATGGCTAATGAGTGGTCAGCTTGAAATGATGCACCAAGTCTGAACCGCTGTCCAGAATACTGGAAGGAAACTGTAAGAAAAAAATTCAGTTACTAGCTCTAATCGGTCACAGCATATATTACTGTCAGTATTACAAAACTCCTATATTTCTTCTGCATTACAATAAAGTGCTGGAGGGCAGACAGATAAAGCGACACGAAGAAAATAATGCAGACGAGAAAAGCAGGGAGGATTCCGTCCTGTTCCTTAACAAATACACGGCGAGCACTTCAGCAAGCTGACCAACGCACTATACAACTTAAAACATATTTGCGTCACTTCCGTGCTAAACTAATCATTAGTCAATCCCGAAATACGCGTAATCGCATCACAGTTTGGACCGGCGATCGTGAACAGTGCGCGTGACAAGCAATACCTACGATCTTTGGGTCTAAAGAAAGACAGAAAATGTGAGCAGGTATATATACTGGGCCTGTCATGACGTACGCTTGTTGTTAGGGAAGCAGCACCTCTGCTTCGTTCCCCTATCCGGTTGTTGCGCAGTAGCTCGATCGGCGATGCAAGCGTCATGAAAAAGACCACTGGAAAGCTCATCGCCGCCTCGCCGGCGACTGAAGTGACAGGTAGAGCTCTGCAGCCTGCATCTACACCATGCGTTCTTTCTCGTTTCTCTTCACCTTTTTAGAAAACAGACATTTTTTCTTTCTTTTCCTATAATAAGCAAGACACAGATACACGATATCGCACATAGTTTCCAACTTTTCATGAGGCAGAGTCTGCATGGGAAATGTGATGCCTTCTTAATGCTTAAACTTGAAGTGGTGGGTTTTTTTTCTGTAGGCGGAACTTGTGGCGATGGTGGTAGTCTCCATCCACCTCTCACCGTAGGATCTGAACCAGTTAAATCGTGTCGGGTAAAGCATGTTGTGTATTATTCTGCATTGACAAAGTGCGCCAAAGTGGTAGATATCAATGTTGTATCAGAAGTAGCTGCTACTCAGCCCATCTATCTCGTCGCCCTCATGGTCGTTTTGGTTCTCTGTTTCAAGATTTGTCAGGTCATGTATCACTTGTGGTGACTGCAGTTGTACCCACTCTCCTTTTCGATCTTTGGATTTTTCAGGTACAAAAGCGTGCCGATAAGTAGATATACTCTACTGTCGGCCGGATGTATGCTTCTCATCAGAAGCGATGTGTGGCACTGAAGTACACTAATGTCCTGTCTATTCTCCCGAGTCATCTCAAGTCGCATCGCGCTAATTATCACCGGGTACCACGCTAGACTAAGACGGCTGGGGATCATGCGACTGTATCAGACAGCAACCCTATAACAAACCTAATGCTTTCCTGGCTAGATCGAGACAGATGAAATAGCTCTCTCCTTTGCCTAGACATTTACGACATCGCAAGGAATTTTGGAATCTCTCACAGAGCTGTAGTGAATAAAATCAAATAAATGGAGCACATCTAGCAGAAGCAACTGGAGCACGCAGGCTATGGCGCTGTGCACAAGACGAGTGTGTAGAGAGGTCAAACAGACTAATCGGCGACATGGATAGGGAGACTCCGATTTCGATTGCGGGACTCTTAGGGCGTGTTTGTTAGCCCGGGTCACTAGAGAAAGACATTCTCAACCCATACAAGCTGACCTTATACAAGCTCAGGTGAGATTTTACCACTCGTTTGGTAGATCGGGTGTGCTCACACATGCTAAATAGAGATGGTGTTTGGTGAGGCAATCTGAGCTCAACCGAGCTGGTCTGATTTTTTTACACAAAGAACCTCGAACAGAAAAATTAAAAGCAATCAGGTCCCTAAAAGCTAAAACGAAAAGCAATCGGGTCCCTGAGAAATCGCCGCCGGCGAGAGAAGCGGCCGCCGGCGAGATGAGCGGCCGCCGGTGAGAGACCGTGGCGGGTGCTCGACGGAGGGCGGCGCGTGGCCGAGACTGTGGCGGCACGAGGCCGAGGCCGTGGAGGCCGGTCGAGGCCGAGGCTGTGGAGGCCGGTCGGTGAGGTGGCGGCGCAGGCCGGCGTCGGTGAGGTGGCGGCGCAAGCCGTAGTCGGGAAGGCGGCGGCACGGGATGAAGTCGGAGGCGGCGGCACGGGATGAAGTCGGGGAGGCGGCGGCGTTGTCCCGTGTCCGCCATGGCGGCGCTGTCCGTGGCGGCGCTGGCCCCCGTCGGTCGCGGAGTTGTGGCGTCGGGCGGCGCGCAGGACGGCGTTTGGGAGGCGGCCGCGCAGTGCGGCGTCTGGGAGTCCTCGTGCAGGCCGGCGTCTGCGGTCTGCGAGGCGGCGCGCAAGCTCGGTGACGGGGCAACGGGCGCGGCGTGCGGGGAGAGAGAGAGTGAGGGGAAATGAGACGTGCGGGTTGGGGTCTGGGGGTGTGTGGGTGACGGTACAGTGTTTTGCGGGGGCGTTTTCCGGATGGACTCAGCTAGGCTGAGCTCAGAAGCTCGAATCGAGCTTCTCTCTCGGGCAGGGCTGTGGAGCGTTTTTCGTGCGAGGTGGGCAGGGTTGAGAGGAGAAAGCCGGGCTAACAAACACCCAAATTTACAGAATTCTCGGTTGGGATGGGAGATTCTGGGTAGACCCGGGCTACCAAACACGCCCTTAACCTCTCGTCGCCCATGTTGTCTTGCTCCCGTTCGCCACAGCACCTCGAACGGCTCCCGCAAAGAGCATCTCCAAACCTGCAGTGGAGTTCGAAAAAAGCAGAGCGTTTGAGAGACGTCACAAGCAGGGACGTACAGGGTGGGCAATTTTTCATGCCTAATTTAAGAAATATTGCCTACTTATTACTTATTTGGCAAATATTTATACAATTGAAAAGCCTCTAGTTAGTTTTTTTGAGGTATGCTCACCCTCTAATTGTTTCCTGCATCCGCCACTGGCCACAAGGTACTGCTTTTTTTGGCGACGTCCGTTTCCAGCCGGCCTCTCCCAAACAAGACCCCAAACACTGCAAATATGGCGAAATAAAGTTTTTCCTTCAAACTTTGATTATATATTACAACGTGAATGGAAACGGCTAGGAGTAGCCCTTATCTTCTCGCCGTCCACCCTCTTCTGCTGCTCACTCCGCATCTCCGAAGCAAAAGCATGATGTTCACGTGCCTCGTCGTAGATCCGCTGCCGCTCATCCGCATGAGCCGGCGAGCCCCCTCCTCAATGGGCGCCTGCTCGACGATGCGCCGCTACTACTCGTTGAAGGCCTCGTCGTGGGCGCGGGCATCGTCATGTCCCGTCTTCAGAGTCTCGAAAGATTTAAGAATGGCCCTCTTCTTCGCCGCCTTCTCCTCCGGGTTTGGCCCGTTGTTCCAGTTCTCTAGGTCGTCGACATACTCCTCCTCCACAGCTGCCAGCGCATCCACAGTTGTGGCCGCCGCGCGCCTCCTCTGCGTCGGCCAAGAACTGCTCGTCCATCTCCGTGTACTCTTCAGGGTCGTTATCGTCGGCGCTTCGTACTCGTGTAACTCGGGTATGTCGGTCGGAGGAGGTGGATGCGAAGGTGGAGATGGTGTTGGAGGTACCTAGCCGCTGGTGGTGCGGCTCAACATTGCGTAGGTAGCGGCTAGACGACGAGGCATGTTTTCCTGGAGGCGGAGGAAAGAATTGTTGGCGGCTGTTGTAGCGATAGGGAGCGGAGGAGCCTTTTATAGCGAATGGTGGCGCGGGAAGAGGCGGGGAGGAAGCGCGGGAAGCGGTGGAGAAGGCGCATGAAGATGGACGGGAAGGCAGACGACGGCGAAGCGCGGAGGCGGTGCAATGCCGACCAGATGTCTCGCCGGCGCCACCTTGGAAACCGTCGTCACCAAAGGTGCAGCGCTTCGATTCGTGCCACTGCTGAGACGGAACCGCCACTCGCGACGCGTCTCCGTGTTACGTCCGGTGCCCGCTCAACGTCCCCTGTAGCGAGGATGGACACAGGGCACCGGACAACGTGTTGAGCTGCGCCGGATCGAAAAGAGCTTTCGAATGCACGTCTGGAGCCAGTCAAATGTCCATCACGCCCCAAAACTCTTCGAGGACCGATTTAGGAAATGCTACTTAAGGTGCTCTAAGCTTGGTGATCAAGCAGGGCTTCAGACTTCGGAGGAAAAGTTGAACCTGAACTCCGCTACTTCATATGGGCTAGCATCCGTGAACCGGTGAAGTCTTCAAGAAAAGAAAGGAGAAAAAGGTCACCTCAACAAGTAGGTTATCACAAAACAGGTCGCTACAGAAGAGGTCCGCGAGGAAGGCAGCTGGGGGCGTTGCATCCGGTTCGTCGGCGTTACCCTTCTTTTGCAGCATGTGCACGCACTTGGAATATGTAGAAACGAAATCTTATACTGGCGATGCAAAGTTTTCAGGTCACTTGTTTACTTCTGATTCACTTTTCACGTTTGTTTACTCTTACTTTTGTCACTTGATTTAGGAATGCCGCTGGGCTTAGCCTCGACGGCTGGGGGACGCCAGACGGCTGGGCTTAGCCCAGTGACCTAGCACAACACAAGGCCTAACCCTGCTAAACTATGATGGACCGATAACATGATTACAAAGCACTTCACAGAATAGTCTGGAAACTGCTCAGTACCGCCCGAGCGATTCATACAGCCAAATCGCTCGCGCACCTCCTGTAGGCTTGGCCCGTTTACGTTTACTTGTTGTATGGTTCATTCACACTCTCTTCTCTTCATCGTCCTACCTATCCAACATCATCTATCTAGACATGCACCCATATATATCCACCAACAAGAGGTTTAGACTGGATAGTACATGTGTATGGTACACTCGGCCGTTTTCGGACACGACTCCGGGGTCAACACCGCTGTGGCCATTGCAGTCTCTAATCTGCACTTAAAGAGTTGCCTCGTTGAGGTATCGTGTAGTTGATCTGCTGCTGGCCGGTGCTCTTGGCCGTAGCAGAGTGCATATGTAGTACTTCCTCCATTTAAAAATAGGTATCTTACTTTCTGTGAAGTGGTTGCTTGCACTGTTACAAGGGTACCCATTATTTGACTCGGCGGGCACTCTGCCGTCGATGTACAGCTATAGTTCTACCTTGTCGTTCATCAACACTATATCATCAGACTCCATCACGTGCTCATAGTTTTTCATAACTTTCTGAACACGAGTATCCTTTTCATATAGTGCCATGATCGCTCCCCACGAATCCTTTGCCGTCGATTTCTATTAAATGGTCTGATATATGATGTTGTTGGGTAAGGCTAAGTAGATTGCTAGAAACGATATTTGACCCTTGTCAAATTTCGGATTTCCTTTTGAGAACTCTATACCACCTTGATTGAATTCTTCCCCATATGCCTTAGCACTTGAGCATGGTGATCATCTTCACCACCCACAAGTCATAGTTGTTGCGGCCAAACATCGGATACATCGATGTTGCTTCCATCGATACTAGTACAATTGTGGGACTAAAAACTTCATGCTCGATTCAACTTCTGGTTACTAGGAAAATAAAATTGGTTCTGATACCAATTGCTAGAGCACACAATGGTTCGGCCCAACTCGCCCCTAAATAAGTCATGCCTTGTAGCCCAAGAACACTAGAGCCCACAACCAAATAAAGCCTTAGGCCAAACTCAACCCATTGACTAGCCTAAAGTGTGAGGTTTGCATCTACTTATAAGTTAGTATCCCCAAAGTCAACTTTCGATGTGGGACTAAACCTCATGCCCGATGTATCCAGTGTGTACAAGAACAAGAAGTACTACAACGCTAGATCACACGATCTCCATGCTTCCTCGGCCTTAGCCCCAAGAGCAGCGCCTAACCTGACTCAGAGTTTGACAACTACATCATTATCGGTTTCATCAACACCAGCATCTGGCCGGAGTGCGGCAATTTGAACAACAAGGGTCTTGGCCCCATCCGTCCCATCTAGAGGGAAAAGCGCGTTGACACCAAGGAGTACAACGCTAGCTTATTCAACAACAAGCTGGATTCCACCAAGGTCTTCATCGACGAGAGGGACAGAATTTCCACCCCGCGAGACAAGTATTGGTATGACACGCTAATACACAAAAGTTGAGGGGATCGCTCAAATCTTCAGTGTAAGTATTAGTATCTATTCCACTAATAGTTGAAAGCTAAGTATTTTATTTTTTTAAATTAGAGTGTCACTTTTCTAGTTATTTATGCACTAACAAAATTAAATAAACTAGGATGATTGCTTTGGAAAGTTTAACTAAAATAAATATGCAGGCAAATGTGCTGAAATTTGAAGAGAGTTGTTATTTTTGAGAGCAAGCAGTGGATCAAAAACGCAGGCATGGGGTGACCGACATGATGTTGCATGGCTGAGATCATTGATTTAATAATAGAATTACTGCTCTTGTACCTATGTCTTGTAAGGTTGAAAGTAGGCACGTGTCTCATATCTAATAGTAGGCACTAATCAAGAGAGTTTGTACAACATCTATTGTTGTACCCACCCATTTTACTAGAGCCAACTTAAAACTACGGTTAATTAAGATCTATCTTTTCGAGTAGCCCAAAACAACACATTAACACTAAGCCTTCCCTATGTCCCTCGTAAGACCATAAAGTTGAGGCTTCACTGAAACCATCAAGTATGCCAAGAGTTTGTATCAAACATGTCACTAACTTTCAAAATCCCAAAACTACTTTTAACCCTTCAGTAAAAACGCTTTCCCCGGAGCATAAGAACTCCGTTTTGGACATATTTTGTACTAAAATAATCATCAGGAAATTCTCCACAACTTTGTGCAGTTAATCAATTTCTTTTGACTTTATTTTCGAAGGGATGATCTTAAAAAACTATTCAGTGGAAATAGATTTCAGGAAACTCCAGATTCAACTCCAATTAAGACTGCTTTCTATATTTATGCAATTTTCTACAAAACAAAGTGTAAAACAAGAAATTTGCACATTTGAAACGATTATTAGGTTAACTCAAATAAATATAATAAAATTTCTTAATATTAATGATTTTCACACAAAAAACTATAAGGCTCATGTATGCATTTTACACGTATCACACGCACGTGGCTAAGAGGACTTGCGGCTCCAAGGTACTTGGGCCAACCTCTTGAACTTCACGTGTGGGGGAGGATTGGGGTGTGGAACCCAAGGAGAAGATAGCCATGTATAAAGCATGCAAGAAATGGGACGGATTCCCTAAATTGTGCATTTTCGTGACGACCGATGCCTCCTTGAGTAATGGCGTCGATATTAGATCGATCTCCATCAACGTTTGGCGAGTAGAGCAAATGTGTCCATGTGATCTTTGCCAGCGGAAACAGTGGCCCGCGAGACCAAGCTAGCACCTTGGATGATCATTGTTGGCCCCGCCATCATATGGAACGAGTGTTCGCATTTAAGGTTTTTTTTTTTGGGGGCACCCCCCCCAGTTATGGATCGTTATCGACCTAGGTCACCACCTCTATATATACCTATTTGTAAGATGCCACGGGAGTTAAGTTGAATTTTTCAAATCCTAAGCTCTCCCAAGATAGTGAAGTTTTCATGTTGGAGCCCGTGATTTATTGCCCCCTAAAGTGTGAGATTTGCATCTCCTTATAAGTTAGTACCCCCATAGTTAACTCCCAATGTGGGACTAAACCTCACACCCGACGTATCCAGTGTGTACAAGAACAAGAAATACTACACGCTAGATCACGCGATCTCCGGGCTTCCTTGGCCTCAGCCCCAAGAGCGGCGCCTAACCTGACTCAGAGTTTGACAACATCGTCATTATCGGTTTAATCAACACCGGCATCTGGCCGGAGCGCGACAATTTGAAAAACAAGGGTCTTGGCCCCATCTGTCCCATGTAGAGGGAAAACCGCGTTGACACCAAGGACTACAACGCTAGCTTATTCAACAACAAGCTGGCTTCCACCAAGGTCTTCATCAACGAGCGGGATGGAATTTTCACCCCACGAGACAAGTATTGGCATGTCACGCTGTTGCACACAAGTCGAGAGGATCGCTCAATTCTTCAGTGCAAGTATTAGTATCGATTCCACGAATAGCTGAAAGCTAAGTATTTTATTTTTTAAATTAGAGTGTTGATGTCTACTTCCCCCTCCTTTCCTGTAGACAGTGTTGGGCCTCCAAGAGCAGAGGTTTGTAGAACAGCAGCAAGTTTTCCCTTAAGTGGATACCCAAGGTTTATCGAACTCAGGGAGGAAGAGGTCAAAGATATCCCTCTCATGCAACCCTGCAACCACAAAGCAAGAAGTCTCTTGTGTCCCCAACACACCTAATAGGTGCACTAGTTCGGCGAAGAGATAGTGAAATACAGGTGGTATGAATAAGTATGAGCAGTAGCAACGGTGCCAGAAAATAGCTTGCTGGCGTGTAGTTGATGATGGTAGTATTGCAGCAGTAGTAACGCAGTAAAATAGTAAACAAGCAGTAGTAACGCAGCAGTAGTAAACAAGTAGCGATAGCAGTATTTAGGAGCAAGGCCTAGGGATTACACTTTCACTAGTGGACACTCTCAACATTGATCACATAACAGAACAGATAAATGCATACTCTACACTTTTGTTGGATGATGAACACATTGCGTAGGATTACACGAATCCTCAATGCCGGAGTTAACAAGCTCCACAATAATGCTCATATTTTAGTAACCTTTAGTGTAAGATAGATCAAAAGACTAAACCAAGTACTAGCATAGCATGCACACTGTCACCTTCATGCATATGTAGGAGGAATAGATCACATCAATATTATCATAGCAATAGTTAACTTCGCAATCTACAAGAGATCATGATCATAGCATAAACCAAGTACTAACACGGTGCACACACTGTCACCTTTACACACGTGCAGGAGGAATAAAACTACTTTAATAACATTGCTAGAGTAGCACATTGATAGTAGTGATACAAAACTCATATGAATCTCAATCATGTAAAGCAGCTCATGAGATCATTGTATTGAGGTACATAGGAGAGAGATTAACCACATAGCTACCGGTACAGCCCCGAGCCTCGATGGAGAACTACTCCCTCCTCATGGGAGCAGCAGCGGTGATGATGATGGCGGTGGAGATGGCAGCGGTGTCGATGGAGAAGCCTTCCGGGGGCACTTCCCCGCTCCGGCAGCGTGCCGGAACAGAGACTCCTGTCCCCCAGATCTTGGCGTCGCGATGGCGGCGGCTCTGGAAGGTTTCTGTGGTTTTCGTCGAACGCATCAGGGTTTTCGCGACGGAGGCTTTATATAGGCGAAGAGGCGGCGCAGGAGGGCTTCTGGGGGGCCCACACCATAGGGCAGCGCGGCCCCCCCTCTGGCCGCGCCAGCCTATAGTTTGGTGGGCCTGTGGCCCCCCTCTGACCCCTCTGGTGTGTTCTGGATGCTTCCGGGGATTCTAAGATCTTTGGCGTTGATTTCGTCCGATTCCGAGAATATTTCGTTACTAGGATTTCTGAAACCAAAAACAGCAGAAAAACAGAACCGGCACTTCGGCATCTTGTTAATAGGTTAGTTCCAGAAAATGCACGAATATGACATAAAGTGTGCATAAAACATGTAGATAACATCAATAATGTGGCATGGAACATAAGAAATTATCGATACGTCGGAGACGTATCAGCATCCCCAAGCTTAGTTCTGCTCGTCCCGAGCAGGTAAAACGATAACAAAGATAATTTCTGGAGTGACATGCCATCATAAACTTGATCATACTATTTGTAAAGCATATGTAGTGAATGCAGCGATCAAAACAATGTATATGACATGAGTAAACAAGTGAATCATAAAGCAAAGACTTTTCAATGAATAGCACTTCAAGACAAGCATCAATAAGTCTTGCATAAGAGTTAACTCATAAAGCAATAATTCAAAGTAAAAGCATTGAAGCAACACAAAAGAAGATTAAGTTTCAGCGGTTGCTTTCAACTTGTAACATGTATATCTCATGGATATTGTCAACATAGAGTAATATAATAAGTGCAATAAGCAAGTATGTAGGAATCAATGCACAGTTCACACAAGTGTTTGCTTCTTGAGGTGGAGAGAAATAGGTGAACTAACTCAACAATAAAGTAAAAGAATGGTCCTCCATAGAGGAAAAAGCATCGATTGCTATATTTGTGCTAGAGCTTTGATTTTGAAAACATGAAACAATTTTGTCAACGGTAGTAATAAAGCATATGCATCATGTAAATTATATCTTATAAGTTGCAAGCGTCATGCATAGTGTACTAATAGTGCCCGCACCTTGTCCTAATTAGCTTGGACTACCTGGATTATCACCGCAATACATATGCTTTAACCAAGTATCACAAAGGGGTACCTCTATGCACTTTGTACAAAGGTCTAAGGAGAAAGCTCGCATTGGATTTCTCGCTATTGATTATTCTCAACTTAGACATCCATACCGGGACAACATAGACAACAGATAATGGACTCCTCTTTTAATGCTTTAAGCATTCAACAACAATTAATTCTTTTCTCATTAGAGATTTGAGGATTGTTGTCCAAAACTGAAACTTCCACCATGGAACATGGCTTCGGTTAGCGGCCCGATGTTCTTCTCTCACAATATGCATGCTCAAACCATTCAACTCAGTGTAGATCGCCCTTACTTCAGACAAGACGAACATGCATAGCAACTCACATGAAATTCAACAATGAACAGTTGATGGCGTCCCCAGTGAACATGGTTATCGCACAACAAGCAACTTAATAAGAGATAAAGTGCATAATTACATATTCAATACCACAATAGTTTTTAAGCTATTTGTCCCATGAGCTATATATTGCAAAGGTGAATGATGGAATTTTAAAGGTAGCACTCAAGCAATTTACTTTGGAATGGCGGAAAATACCATGTAGTAGGTAGGTATGGTGGACACAAATGGCATAGTGGTTGGCTCAAGTATTTTGGATGCATGAGAAGTATTCCCTCTCGATACAAGGTTTAGGCTAGCAAGGCTTATTTGAAACAAACACAAGGATGAACCGGTGCAGCAAAACTCACATAAAAGACATATTGAAAACATTATAAGACTCTACACCGTCTTCCTTGTTGTTCAAACTCAATACTAGAAATTATCTAGACCTTAGAGAAACCAAATATGCAAACCAAATTTTAGCATGCTCTATGTATTTCTTCATTAATGGGTGCAAAGCATATGATGCAAGAGCTTAATCATGAGCACAACAATTGCCAAGTATCACGTTACCCAAGACATTTATAGCAATTACTACATGTAGCATTTTCCAATTCCAACCATATAATAATTTAACGAAGCAGTTTCAACCTTCGCCATGAATATTATGAGCTAAGAACACATGTGTTCATACGAACCAGCGGAGCGTGTCTCTCTCCCACACAAGCATTTATTCAAACACAAACAAAAACAAAAGCATACAGACGCTCCAAGTAAAGCACATAAGATGTGACCGAATAAAAATATAGTTTCAAGAGAAGGAACCTGATAATTTGTCGATGAAGAAGGGGATGCCTTGGGCATCCCCAAGCTTAGACGCTTGAGTCTTCTTGAAATATGCAGGGATGAACCACCGGGGCATCCCCAAGCTTAGAGCTTTCACTCTTCTTGATCATAGTATATCATCCTCCTTTCTTGACCCTTGAAAACTTCCTCCACACCAAACTCGAAACAACTCATTAGAGGGTTAGTGCACAATAAAAATTAACATATTCAGAGGTGACACAATCATTCTTAACACTTCTGGACATTGCATAATGCTACTGGACATTAGCGGATCAAAGAAATTCATCCAACATAGCAAAAGAGGCAATGCGAAATAAAAGGCAGAATCTGTCAAAACAGAACAGTTCATATTGACGAATTTTAAAATGGCACCAGACTTGCTCAAATGAAAATGCTCAAATTGAATGAAAGTTGCGTACATATCTGAGGATCATGCACGTAAATTGGCTTAATTTTCTGAGCTACCTACAGGGAGGTAGACCCAGATTCGTGACAGCAAAGAAATCTGGAACTGCGCAGTAATCCAAATCTAGTACTTACTTTTCTATCAACGGCTTTACTTGGCACAACAAAACACTAAACTAAGATAAGGAGAGGTTGCTACAGTAGTAAACAACTTCCAAGACACAAATATAAAACAAAGTACTGTAGCAAAATAACACATGGGTTATCTCCCAAGAAGTTCTTTCTTTATAGCCATTAAGATGGGCTCAACAGTTTTGATGATGCACTCGCAAGAAATAGTATTTGAAGCAAAAGAGAGCATCAAGAGGCAAGTATGAAACAAATTTAAGTCTAACATGCTTCCTATGCATAGGAATCTTGTAAATAAACAAGTTCATGAAGAGCAAAGTAACAAGCATAGGAAGATAAAACAAGTGTAGCTTGAAAAATTTCAGCACATAGAGAGGTGTTTTAGTAACATGAAAATTTCTACAACCATATTTTCCTCTCTCATAATAACTTTCAGTAGCAACATGAGCAAACTCAACAATATAACTATCACATAAAGCATTCTTATCATGAGTCTCATGCATAAAATTATTACTCTCCACATAAGCATAATCAATTTTATTAGTAATAGTGGGAGCAAATTCAACAAAGTAGCTATCATTATTATTCTCATCAAGTGTAGGAGGCATAGTATTATCATCATAAAAATTACTCTCCATAGTAGGCGGCACTAAAAGACCAATATCATTATAATCATCATAAATAGGAGGCAAAGTATCGTCAAAGTAAATTTTCTCCTCAATGCTTGGGGGACTAAAAAGATCATGAAAACCAGCTTCCCCAAGCTTAGAACTTTCTATATCATTATCAACAATGGTGTTCAAAGCGTTCATACTAACATGTTCCATGGGTTTTTTAATTTTCGGATCAAACCATCCATGTCTTAAATCAGGAAATAGAGTAAAAAACTCATTGTTGTCCATTATGCCAAACTAGTGTAAACAAGAAACAAAAAGTTGCAATTGCAGGATCTAAAGGAAATAGCTTCGAGTACTTACGACAGCGAAAATAGCTTAGTAGCCGGGATCCGTAGTGTGAGTACCTTTTACCTTTCCTCCCCGGCAACGGCGCCAGAAAATAGCTTGATGTCTACTTCCCCCTCCTTTCCTGTAGACAGTGTTGGGCCTCCAAGAGCAGAGGTTTGTAGAACAACAGCAAGTTTTCCCTTAAGTGGATACCCAAGGTTTATCGAACTCAGGGAGGAAGAGGTCAAAGATATCCCTCTCATGCAACCCTGCAACCACAAAGCAAGAAGTCTCTTGTGTCCCCAACACACCTAATAGGTGCACTAGTTCGGCGAAGAGATAGTGAAATACAGGTGGTATGAATAAGTATGAGCAGTAGCAACGGTGCCAGAAAATAGCTTGCTGGCGTGTAGTTGATGATGGTAGTATTGCAGCAGTAGTAACGCAGTAAAATAGTAAACAAGCAGTAGTAACGCAGCAGTAGTAAACAAGTAGCGATAGCAGTATTTAGGAGCAAGGCCTAGGGATTACACTTTCACTAGTGGACACTCTCAACATTGATCACATAACAGAACAGATAAATGCATACTCTACACTTTTGTTGGATGATGAACACATTGCGTAGGATTACACGAACCCTCAATGCCGGAGTTAACAAGCTCCACAATAATGCTCATATTTTAGTAACCTTTAGTGTAAGATAGATCAAAAGACTAAACCAAGTACTAGCATAGCATGCACACTGTCACCTTCATGCATATGTAGGAGGAATAGATCACATCAATATTATCATAGCAATAGTTAACTTCGCAATCTACAAGAGATCATGATCATAGCATAAACCAAGTACTAACACGGTGCACACACTGTCACCTTTACACACGTGCAGGAGGAATAAAACTACTTTAATAACATTGCTAGAGTAGCACATTGATAGTAGTGATACAAAACTCATATGAATCTCAATCATGTAAAGCAGCTCATGAGATCATTGTATTGAGGTACATAGGAGAGAGATTAACCACATAGCTACCGGTACAGCCCCGAGCCTCGATGGAGAACTACTCCCTCCTCATGGGAGCAGCAGCGGTGATGATGATGGCGGTGGAGATGGCAGCGGTGTCGATGGAGAAGCCTTCCGGGGGCACTTCCCCGCTCCGGCAGCGTGCCGGAACAGAGACTCCTGTCCCCCAGATCTTGGCGTCGCGATGGCGGCGGCTCTGGAAGGTTTCTGTGGTTTTCGTCGAACGCATCAGGGTTTTCGCGACGGAGGCTTTATATAGGCGAAGAGGCGGCGCAGGAGGGCTTCTGGGGGGCCCACACCATAGGGCGGCGCGGCCCCCCCTCTGGCCGCGCCAGCCTATAGTTTGGTGGGCCTGTGGCCCCCCTCTGACCCCTCTGGTGTGTTCTGGATGCTTCCGGGGATTCTAAGATCTTTGGCGTTGATTTCGTCCGATTCCGAGAATATTTCGTTACTAGGATTTCTGAAACCAAAAACAGCAGAAAACAGGAACTGGCACTTCGGCATCTTGTTAATAGGTTAGTTCCAGAAAATGCACGAATATGACATAAAGTGTGCATAAAACATGTAGATAACATCAATAATGTGGCATGGAACATAAGAAATTATCGATACGTCGGAGACGTATCAAGTGTCACTTTTCTAGTTATTTATGCACTAACAAAATTAAATAAACTAGGATCATTGCTTTGGAAAGTTTAACTAAAATAAATATGCAGGCAAATGTGCTGAAATTTAAAGAGAGTCGAGTGGATCAAAAACGCAGGCATGGGGTGACCGACATGATGTTGCATGGCTGAGATCATTGATTTAATAATAAAATCACTGCTCTTGTACCTGTGTCTTGTAAGGCTGAAAGTAGGCATGTGTCTCATATCTCATATCTAGTAGTACGCACTAACCAAGAGAGTTTGCATAACATCTATTGTTTTACCCACCCATTTTACCTGGGCCAACTTAAAACTACGGGTAATTAAGGTCTATCTTTTCGAGTAGCCCATAACAATGCATTAACACTAAGCCTTCGCTATGTCCCTCGTGAGACCATAAAGTTGTGGCTGAAACCATCAAGTATGCCAAGAGTTTGTATGAAACATGTCACTAACTTTCGAAATTCTGAAGCTACTTTTGATCCTTCAGTAAAAAACGCTTGCCCTAGAGCATAAGAATATTTTGTACTAAAATAATCATCAGGAAGTTCCCCACAAATTTGTGCATTTCATCAATTTCTTTTGACTTTATTTTTGAAGGGCTGATCTTGAAAAACTACTCGGCGGAAATAGATTTTAGAAAACTCCAGATTTGACTCCAATTAAAACCGGTTTCTATATTTATGCAAATTTCTACAAAATAAGAAATTTATAAATTTGAAACTATTATTAGGTTAACTCAAATAAATATAATAAAATTGCTTAATATTAATGATTCTCACACAAAAAATTATAAGGTTTACGTATGCATTTTACATGCATCACATGCACGTGGCGAAGGTACTTGGGCCAACCTTTTGAACTTCGTGCGTGGGGAGGATTGGGGTGTGGAACCCAAGGCGAAGACATCCATGTATAAAGCATGCAAGAAATGGGACGGAATCCCTAAATGGTGCATTGTCGTGATGATCGATGCCTTCTTGAGTGATAGCGTCGATATTATATCGATCTCCATCAACGTTTGGCGAGTAGAGCAAATGTGTCCATGTGATCTTTAACAACAGAAATAGTGGCCTGCGGGACCGAGCTAGCACCTTGGATGATCATCGTTGGCCCCGTCATCATGGACCGAGTGTTCTCATTTAAGTTTTTTTTTGGGGGGGGGGGGGGGTTGGGGCTAATCCCCTCCAGTTATGGATCATTATCAACCTAGTTCACCACCTCTATATATACCTATTTTTAAGATGCCAGATTTATTGCCCTTCTCTTTGGAAGGGGTTTTCAACGTTAAAATCCTTGTTTCTCAGTTTTTCGTTTGGTATTTCTTCTTTATTATTCATTATTTTGTTTCAACAATATGCATCGTTGAAGTTCGATGTACCGTTGGGGGTCTACAACACAAGGTTCTCCTTGTGGTTGTGGGCTATCCTCACGCACTCAGATATGGATGATGCTCTATTTGGATTCAACAAGAAGGAATTGTCGACGCGGACTAGCGAGGAGAAGCGGAAGGCCCATAAGGCTTTGTCTCTTATTCAACTTCATCTTTTCGAGTAATATTCCGCAGAAAGTACTACATCAGAAAAACCACTGCAATTCCATTATATATAAGAAGTGCTTCTACTACATAAGCACATTATTCTAATACATTGCACAATTTTTGTGACAAGTACACAATATCTAACACATAGATCTAGTCTATAGTTAAAAACTAAACTATATCTAACACATATAGATCCGGTCCATAAACAGGAAAGTATATATAACACATAGATCTGGTAATATCATTAAGATATTGGAGCAGGCTCATCGATCTGGTCCTGCAGCTCCAGTCTTGCTAACTAGGTAGACCCGGCATTGCTAAATTCACAGATCCATACAATAAATGGGAGTAAAAATCATGCTACACATGTATACCTTTTGGAGGATGACCACTTGGCTAGCCTTGGCCACGGTGGGGGCGGGGACGAGCCGGGTAGATCAGAAGTATTGGCAACACCTCCGGCACTCTATCGTACAGATAGGCATGAGTCCACGGCGCAAAGGCCGTTGGGGGCATCAACATTGCAACTACAAAAGCCTCAAGAAGCTAGCTCTTGCTTCTGTCTCACCAACCAGGTGAGTTGTCTAGGGAGCAGATGTACTATGTGATCCTAAAGAGATGAGGTGACTGTCGAATGAAGTGGTCTCGCTGGTGGTCCAAATATATACTATGTAATTGATAGGATTATGTTTTGTGGGCCCTAATGGATGATAATACCCCACACGGATATCGCTCGCTATCACGCATGAGATGGAAGTGTTCGCAGACACTTCTCAATATAGAAAACGAGTACGATATTGCATGCGGAATGGTCCATGTGGACGGAGGAAGAGGGGGGGGGGGGGGGGGTTACTAGCCGTAGTACGAGGGGGAGGAGCCTCCTCCTTCCCAACTAGTGACACATACTCAACAAGCTGCAACGCCGATGTTAGGGATTGCCACACAAGAGACACGAATGGTCTTCTTATTGTAAGCCATATCGAAGCTAGTGAGCGTGTGTCTATCGAAAAAAGACAACTTGGCGAAACACATGAGTATAGTTTCCCCTGTCTGAGATGTGGTCATAGAGCAGAACCAAAGAAATGTGTAAGCCATACTCCCTCCGTCCGCGAATAAGTGTACATCTAGGTTTTGTGTTTAGTCAAACTCTTTAAACTTTGACCAAATATATAGAAAAAAGTAGCTGCATTTATGACACTAATTTAGTATCCCGAGATTCATTTTGAAATGTAGTTTTAAAGTATACCAAAATCTTATCATATATGTTGCTACTTTTTTTCTATGGTTGGTCAAAACTTAAAATATTTGACTGAGTACAAAAACTAGAAGTACATTTATTTGTGGACGGAGGGAGTAGCTAATATTCCGCACACGATTAACTCACTCCAAAATGTGTGCGTTAACACGGATGTATTCTGCCCACGTTTTCTGTTCCAAATCGTGTTCGAAAATTTGGTGACGGTCATTGAGACTTTACGTGTGCTGTGTCTTCGTGAGGGAGCCTATCATAACCGCCGGTAGATGGTCAAAAAAATTGGACGTAAACTACAAAATGAGGCGCATGTTTGTTGCGAAAGATTGTAGCGTTCGGTCCACTCCAAAGCTCCCAAGTGAGGAGCAACATTAGCGAGGCAAAAGCCTTCCGATCTGGAATTGCGCCACTTGTCATAGTGCTCCACCAAATGTCGATTGGCATGCCAAGTTTTGTTCAACTCGGCGAATCCAAGCGAAGCCTTTATGCTTTGCCACATACGGATGGTAAACCGGCAATCGACGAAGAGGCGGTGGACATAAATAATCTCACAACCGCAAACAAAAACAAAATCCTATGGTAATTTAAAATACTTCCTCCGACGAATAACAAATATTAGAGCTTCAGTTTAAATTTTGATAAATTTTAACTAAACCTCCGATAATTAATGTACTACATGATAGGGAGTAGAACATGCAGACATGATGAGAACATGCGTGAAAAAGAGTGGTCGTGAGTCGTGACTTGACCATTAATTAACTGGACATGAACGTTTACATTTTTGCCACTCCGATGACATAGCCGTGTCCAATTCTCCATTCGTCATCAAATGATTATCGACAGCAGAAGCTTACATCGGTCCAAGATGAACTTAACAGGGAGAACAAAATGTCAAAACTGTGGTGCTACTTTGGGTTGGGTGTGTACGTGCCCCCAGAAAAGGAAGATCCTTCTCCTCCACCCACAATTGACAGTTCTACGCCACACATCATACCAATCCGGGAGGTTTATCGAAACCACGGGGCGGCAGAACACGAGCAGGCCGTTAAAACATGTGACGGAACGGAATAAAAGAAAACATACTATCCAGCACGAGCTCGCTTGGGCAGAGGAGGAAGAACCTTCCCAGGCCCCAATCAGTCAAACCCGCACGCGCGCTCGCCCACCGGAAATTAGCAGAGCACATAGCCGCGACCAGGTAAGTTGTTCCACGCTCGCCGCCATGCGCGCGCCCAGCCGGCTCCATAAATAGGCCGTCGGTCTCCCACGTAACCACCACAGACCACACCAAGCTGATTCGTACTTCGCAAAGGATCCAGCGCAAGAACAGCGGCAGGAGGAAGAAGAAGGCAGAGGGGTTCGTTTGGTTCAGCGATGGAAGGGCTGATCCCGTTCGTGCTGGACGCGATCAGGAAGAGCAGCGGGAGGGACAGCTACCGCTGCGTCTCGTCGGACGGCAGCTCCCACGGCAGCAGGCGGAACCTCATAGACTACACGGAGCTGCCGGCGGACGGCGCCGCCTGGTCGGAGTTTGTCCAGCCGGCGATGACCGACGTCCGTGTCGCCGAGGAGCACGCGATGCACGCGCGGCCGGCCGCCGTGGTGGCCGGGTCGGCTTATCGCCGGAAATGAGTACGCGGTAAGCAGATGGCACGTTTGGCGCCTTACAAGTCTGAAAGGCGCTTACAGTAGTTAAGTTAAATGCACATTGGATTGGTTTGTTGATCGACTGTTAGCCATGTTGTGAGCGCAAGCTGCTCCCAACTCGTGTGTGTTCTCAGAGTGTACCGGCAGAAACCTGCCTATATAATGTTTTCCCAAAATTTTCTACTCAAAATTTCAAATCTGTACATATACTCCAGTTGTGAATGAAATAAAGAGAAAGAGCAACGGATTGGTGAACTCAGTGGTTAAGTCTGATTTGGTATGAAAGAAAATATAGCTACCGTGGTCATATCGCTGACAAGTCGCCTCCAATTTGGGGGACGGAATGTCATGGCGCTCTGCACCTCACGCATGCAAACTCTGCTCTGCTCTGTTCATGCTTACCGTGCTCTGCTCATCTCTTGCATTTACCAACGTTGCTCAAAATTCAAACAAAGTTATCTGAACACTGCAGGTACCCACCGTAGGCTCTGCTCACGCAGAGAAGAAATTCTTGATGCAGGAATCGACCCTTCCTTTTCTGAAGAAACGCTGTTCCGTGGAACTGTTCCTGTACCAGAGCTACGGTGGGAGAATCGCTGGAGCCAACGACGTTTACTCGGGCCTCATCATGCTCTCTCGCTATTCACTCTTCTGCGTCCGCATGTCCATGCGGCGCTGCAGAGTCCAATGATCCTCGTCATTTACCACATCTGCAGTACCGAAAGATGAACACGTCCTAGACGAGCAATTCGTTGCTTGACTTCGCGCTGCGCAGAAGCGAAATGGCCATCAAATTCGGATTCAATGCCGCCTTTCGTCCGCCGTGCAATCAATCTTCTCATCGGAAGAACGCAGACTAGCAGATCTTTTTTTCTGAACTTGAAAGAACTCAGAGATTTTTTGTTTACCGGAAAGAGAAATGATTACAATCGGGCGACCGATGGAGTGCAGACGATCGGTCGTTCCGAACGACTCCCACGCCATGCATACACGGACGAAGGACGGAAAAAATTTGAGGTAGGGCAAACTAAAAAAATAATGTAAATATCAAAATCGTAAGACATGCACGTTATATATGATTCTAATAAAATAACTTAGTACGATAAAAACAAAAAAAAATTTGATACGTAGAACCGAAAAACATAACCAAAATGCCACATCAATGCCAAAGCTTTACTTTTTTTTTGTAAAAACAATAATTTTATCGATTAAGACTTTTAAATATCCATCGTGAGCAACTAGGTTTTAATGATCTTTATCGCCAAGAAACCCTTCCAATAGACCATCTCAATGAGGTGATAATGTCTTTGATAAAATCATGATATTTTTTCAAATATCAAGAAAATCTCTACATTTTCAATTCTACATGTTTGAATAATAAATATCACAAAGTTATCATGCATATACTAAGATTCATGATAAATCTCTATAATAGAAATAGACTAAGATTCATGATAAATATTCATAATAGAAATATAATTGTTATTTACATTGAACCTAGAATATGAGTCTATGTTTCCAGTTCGAAGTTGATTTTACACAATGTTCACTAAACCAAGCATAGCTTTCTCACATATAGTATGTTTTTGATGCACGACCACCCAAAATATTTAGAAAAAATAGGTACATCTAAATGTATTCACTAAAAATTAAGATAGAGCGGTTGCCCTGCCTTGCGCTAAAGGGAGCTTCGCCCCTGCATGCATGTCTCGCCATTCACACCTCCTAACGTTGTAAGGCATGCGTGGCCTCTGGCCAACTGCTACCTACTGCCTCGTGCACAAACGTGCATGTGGCCTAGCTTGCATTGATTTACTTTTTGCTAGCTTCGAGCGTATCCCGTGATGCCTTCCGATTCTTCTCACCGACTACGATAACATCAAGGGAATACGATGGATCTGGCGCATACAATGTTGCACACGTTTGTTATTTTTCTAATCAATGCATATGAGTTTTGTGGCGAAAGCATGCTCGAGATGTTGCGATGTTTACCGATGTGTTTGCCACAGAAGTTTGTATTTCTTAGATTCTTCGACGTTGCAAACTATCTTTAAGAATGTAACAAACTCGTTTGATCCTCGTATGAGTTATGTTGGAAAAGCGCTAGGTGTTGCAAAGGTTTGCTAAAAGTTGTGATTTTCTTCCGATTTTTACTGAATGTTTCTGTGTTTTTCAAATTACTGCAAATACATAAAAAAATAATTACTTGTGTTTTTTTGTTAAAATAGTTGGTGATTTTTGTTATCAATCAATCTATAAAAAAAACAAAATGTTGTTAACCACTTTTGCATTGCTACAAACACATGTTTTTTTATTGTAATAGAATGTGATTTTTGTAAATGTTTATGGAAATTTTTGTTGCTAATGAATCTAGAGAAAAAATTGTTGGTTAATGATGCGTGTGGTTGACACGTCCGTTGGGAACCCCAAGAGGAAGGTGTGATGCGCACAGCGGCAAGTTTCCCTCAGTAAGAAACCAAGGTTTAATCGAACCAGTAGGAGTCAAGAAGCACGTTGAAGGTTGATGGCGGCGGGATGTAGTGCGGCGCAACACCAGAGATTCCGGCGCCAACGTGGAACCTGCACAACACAACCAAAGTACTTTGCCCCAACGAAACAGTGAGGTTGTCAATCTCACCGGCTTGCTGTAACAAAGGATTAACCGTATTGTGTGGAAGATGATTGTTTGCAGAAAACAAAGAAAACAAGATTGGCAAGTAGATTGTATTTCAGTATAGAGAATTGGACCGGGGTCCACAGTTTACTAGAGGTGTCTCTCCCATAAGATAAACAACATGTTGGGTGAACAAATTACAGTTGGGCAATTGACAAATAAAGAGGGCATGACCATGCACATACATATTATGATGAGTATAGTGGGATTTAATTGGGCATTACGACAAAGTACATAGACCGCTATCCAGCATGCATCTATGCCTAAAAAGTCCACCTTCAGGTTATCATCCGAACCCCCTCCAGTATTAAGTTGCTAACAACAGACAATTGCATTAAGTATTGCGCGTAATGTAATCAGTAACTACATCCTCGAACATAGCACCAATGTTTTATCCCTAGTGGCAACAAAGACATCCATAATCTTAGAGATTTCTCATTACTTCTGCATTCACGGAGACATGAACCCACTATCGAGCATAAATATCCCTCTTGGAGTTACAAGCATCTACTTGGCCAGAGCATCTACTAGTAACGGAGAGCATGCAAGATCATAAACAACACATAGACATAACTTTGATAATCAACATAACAAGTATTCTCTATTCATCGGATCCCAACAAACGCAACATATAGAATTACAGATAGATGATCTTGATCATGTTAGGCAGCTCACAAGACCCGACAATTAAGCACAATGGGGAGAAGACAACCATCTAGCTACTGCTATGGACCCATAGTCCAGGGGTAGACTACTCACACATCACTCCGGAGGCGACCATGGCGGCGTAGAGTCCTCCGGGAGATGATTCCCCTCCCCTCTCCGGCAGGGTGCCGGAGGCGATCTCCTGAATCCCCCGAGATGGGATTGGCGGCGGCGGCGTCTCTGGAAGGTTTTCCGTATCGTGGCTCTTGCATCGGGGGTTTCGCGACGGAGGCTTTAAGTAGGCGGAAGGGCAGGTCAGGGGGCCACACGAGGGCCCCACACTACAGGTCGGCGCGGCCAAGGGCCAGGCCGCGCCGCCCTATGGTGTGGCCACCTCGTGGCCCCACTTCGTCTCCTCTTCGGTCTTCTGGAAGCTTCGTGGCAAAATAGGACCCTGGGCGTTGATTTCGTCCAATTCCGAGAATATTTCCTTACTAGGATTTCTGAAACCAAAAACAGCAGAACAAAGAATCGGCACTTCGGCATCTTGTTAATAGGTTAGTTTCAGAAAATGCACGAATATGACATAAAGTATGCATAAAACATGTAGATATTATCAATAATGTGGCATGGAACATAAGAAATTATCGATACGTCGGAGACGTATCAGTTAACCACTTGTTTTCGTAGTATTACAAGATATTTGGAAGATTTGTTGTGATAGGGTAATCTTTTGGTATGTGGTGTAATACTCTCTGTTATAGGCTAAAATCTCCAAGGTGGCATATTTGACGTAAATATTGGGATGGTTTGGGGCGAAGTAGTATACCCCTACGGTTCTAGAGTGGCTGCAGACCGCGGGCTGATTACAGAAAATCTGAGGGGGTAAATGCAAACATTGTCGTGGCTGTTTTTTGGAGGCCGAATCGCGATCCGATGGCCAGACAACGACCGATTTTATGCCCCCAAATCAGTGACCGAGGACTAGCGCTGCCCTTACACTAGTTTTCTAAAGCTAGCTGATTCACATCTCTTTTTGATTGTACAAGATTAATTATATTAACTTAAAATAGTTAAAATTTGAAGAAAAAATGTTCTTATTCTGCCGCTAGCACTCACCCTCAGATACAATTGCTCCATATGCCCCCGATGTCTCTTCGACGTCACAAAGCGGAGGGGAGTGGATTTCTGTCTCCAGGCAAATGAGTGCGAAGATTAATTTTCTTTCGGTGATGAAGGTGTTTTCTCGAATGAAAGTCATACCACTAGACTATCGGTTGATACTTTGTTGTTAACCATTAGCATGTTCGGTGGGCATCATTGGCAACAATATTGTCTTCTTCAACAGCCGCTTCTTTCAAGTATTCGCCAACAAGGAAATTGACTTGGTGTAGAACTATATGCTATCGCTGCTACATAACTAGATGGGTAGGTACCCCTAGGCCTCATAAGTAAACTATGTGCTCGTAAATTGTGTGACTATGAATTCAACTATTATGATGGTTCAATGAGGTTTTGTCCTCTAGTCTATTTGTATTTGCAGGTAATTCAGTGGTCGAGTTGTCGATGTTGTCCATATATTGTTGCTTCAGATCTATGATGATGCAGTGATGGTGATTTTAGTGAATGTGAGGCTTATGAAGTTTTGTTGTAAATTTTTCTTCATTCGGGGTCTTTTCTAGGTTTGTGGGCTCATTTACAATGGTACTTGTTGCAATCGGTGTTCGAAAATGAAATATGTACGAAACGAATTGAATCCACAACTTTACCTATGATCTATACTTATAATGTATCCATACAATTAGTATAAAATGTAGGAAACGTAAGAATTTCACAAGACAAATGCAGCAATACCATTTATACACTTCTACTTCATATGGTTTCACATATGTCGGTGGTCTAAGTGTGGATCAAAAGCCATGCGAAATAATGGGTCTTGCATTTTGGAAGGAGGGAGTATGTCAGTCCAGTTTAAGGCAACATTCAACTTCTTTTGATTTCTTCTTTTTTTGTAAGGAGACAAGGAAAGATGAGGCAATATCTTCTGACATCTGTGCAGTTGACAAGAGCATTCGGTAGCTCGGTACATAAATCATGACATCTGGTACGATTACTACAGCGTTGCATCACAATTGACAACGATCATCATCGTTTCATCAACATGCACAACCGGCCGTACACGTACGTACATACGGATGCAAGAATTGATTGCACGGACCAAAATTGCCAAGCATATCTTTCGCGCCAAAAACAGAGCACACGTATATGTACAAAATAGTACGCAGTTACGTACAACGCATCGCCTCGATGTACGCACTATCAGTACATCACCGTATATACTACAGTATGTTTAACGTCTGGATCGTCTTGCGTTTCGTGCTGCGCACCCTTTGCCGTGCGTGTCGTCGAAGTAACCGTTTTGTTTTTTGGTTAACTTGTTTTTTCGGACGATGACCGGCCATGTGGCCGTTATACGTGCAGGAGGCCCATGAAGACAAATTAAACCGCCACCTCACACCTCTAAACGGAAGCTGCAAAATCAATGGACGAACCGGCCGCGTTCTGTCGAGCCCAAAAAAGAACATCAATTCATCGTCACGGCGAGTACAGAAGTTCTTCCTCCGTTTTGCTACTGACTCCGTCCGTAAATACTCGTTGCAGATTTAACTAAAATATAAGATAAAATATGTCAAACAAACAAACAAAAAACAAGTATTTATATCAGACGGAAAGAAAAATGGTATGCAAAATAAAGCAAGCGAATAACTGAACCTGTACAAGGCAGCAGAGGCGATCAGGAGGTGGCGGCCACAAAACCTATGTAGGGTCCCGTTCTCCTTGCCGGTGGCTCTACTGGTCCGCTCTGATTCCGGTGGCCATGGGGCCTTGGAGGTGTGGTGAACCACGGCCCCTCTCTAACAGGGAATTTCCTTAGGTTCCTTTTCAGTGTTTTTTGGGGATGGTGAGTTGGTGGTTGCATCTTGAAGTCAGAATAAGGTCCTTCCCGCCCTATGCTCGGTCCGGTGGTGCGTCTAGCACTAGTGGAGGATGCGTAGAGTCGTGTGCCTGGCGGATCTCCTGGTATCCAATCAATTTTGTATTCGTTCATGTGGTTTCACGTTAGTCTCTTCTGATCTATGATTATCATCATTGGTGATGATTGCTGCTCTGGTGCGTTGGTTCTTTGAGGCCTTAGCATGATGACTTCCCTTTGTCTACTACAACAAGCTCTATTACGATAAGTTTTGCTTGGCTCCGATGATGGAGGGGCGAGGAAGGCGGGGTGCCTTTAGTTCGTGTTGGTTTCTGAAGTCGTTGGTAGGTGGTTTGTATACATATTTGTTAATTTTGGGGCTATTTGTACTACTTTGTTTTGACCGTGTATCTTTTTCGGCCGAGACTATTCGTACGAATGTTGATGATTATTATTAGATCAGTGGATTTTTTGCAAAAAAAGGAAAATTAAAGATTTTCAATACGGAGGAGTATATACCACATAAATAGAAAATAGAAAGTCATACTTACAACCCAGCTTGAAAACCCAGTCTGATCTAAAATGGTCGTATGTATATAAATCCAGTGAACAAAAACTTTGCTTCACTGGAACACATTGAAAATGCCAATCTTAGGTGACCTGTGGCGTTCTTGGATTTAGCAGCTGCTGCTGGCGTCCCTTCCTCGCATTGATGGATCCGGACCCTCCACTGCACGATCTGACGGACGGAACCCCGTGCACCCCCTTGGCCAGACCACGATCGATGTCGACGATCGACCCCCTTCCCCCGGCCGAGGTAGAAACCAAAGCAAAAACATAACGCACACGAGCAGGAGCAGTTGTGCAGCGGCGCAGCCTGCAGGGGCAGGACAGAGCGCGATCGATCGATCGATGGAAGACGCGCGCGGGGGGCGCCACCGCATTTACCATCCACATGCACGCATTCATTGCCATCCCGATTCGATACCCCGGCCGCCCGGCCCCCTCCTACAAGAGCTGAGCCGTCGCTCCTCCTCCTCCTCCCTCCCGGGTGCTGGTAGATAGGACAAGAATTGTGAGGGAGGAATCGAGCAACCATGGAAATGGGCAGAAGCTGGCAGGAGCTCGGTGTCGTGGACACCATCTACGAGGACGACCACGAGGAGGAAGAAGACGACGACGAGGGAGAAACCGAGGACTGCTTCAACTCGCCCACCATCTCGTCCTCGGCGCCCACCTCGGCGTCCTGCTCGCCCTCCGCGGCGGCGGCGCACTCCGCCTCCCTTCCGCCGGTGCTCAGGACCGCGGCGCGAGAATGGTACGTACCTTACCGTAAGGTTTCCGTTCAGTTCAGTTCAGTTCGTCGTGGATTAAGATGAACAGGAGGAATTCTGCCTCTTTCTAACTGAAGATCGCTTCGCATTCCGTGCTCAGGTCGCGGGCCAACGGATCGCGCAAGCCGGACGTGATCGTGCGTGTCCAGGAGCGCTGCTTCCCTCTGCACAGGGTAAGATCGACCGCTCCGATCCTCTCTCGAACCACCGCCTCAGATACAAAATTCACCGCCCTCGTTAACACCGCTTTGGCGCCGATGATAACTTAGTTTCGTTTTCTTCTTCTGCACAACCAGTTGTCTTCTAAAATGCCATAGCATTGATCGAGTTTTACAACTTGCCAAACGTTCCCATAAGAACTTCCACGCCTTCCATCCATGAGCAAAAGGAAACCGAGCGTTTAGTCTCCTGCACTAGTAACTCCTGCCAGTTTTCCTGCCAAATTTCCTTTTCGAAAAATAGCAAGGAAATTTATTTATGGCAAATCAATACGATCCTGCTGGATACGTGCGCACAGATGACAGCGCATGAGTCCACGCCCACGTCGTCAGACGTTTCTTGTGACGGTTAAGGGACGAGGAGTAGTAACTCGCAGCAGTTACTGTGCACTCTCCTGGCACCACAAGGCAGTGCCCATAGATTCACTCTGCGCGCGTACCTGTCTCTTTTACTAGGTTCAGCACTGCAAGTTTTAGTATGGTTTGGCTGAACTGCACTATGAATTCACCAGGACAGAGTTCAGTTCCCGCGAGCTTCAGACAAAGTTCTGGCAGCCCAATGTTTCAAACGTCAGAGATCTGTTCCTATCCTAGTAAAAAGATAAACCAATTCGTTCTTAACTTGAAAAAAAAAACGTTGTAAAGCGGAGGTTTCTATAGATGTAGCAAAGCGTTTGAATGTTTTGGACTAGCTTAAATTTTGGTGACCAAAAGGTGCCCCAAATAGACAAATGCCAGAGCATCTGCCTCACGATGAACAGCTACCCATGTCGTTCGAACAGACAACAATTGATGACCATTCTGTGGCACATTTACACCCTTGCCTTTGTTAGCGCACTAGCTACGTATGTTGGATCGTAAACTTTCAGTAACCTCCGTCACAGGAGTAACTGATGAATCAGACAAGCTTACTGCCTCTCTACATGCAAATTGACAGTAGCAGCGCCACTCCACTAATATTCCTGCTCCTGCATTGCCTTTTTACCTGCATTGTTGATTCGAACTGAACTTTTGACATGTGAAATGCTGCTCCTCTTCATCTGAACCGAGTACTGATTAGGCTTTGGTCCCTGTACATGTTCGAACGCATGTGCTGGGGCAGTTCCCGTATTGAATCCGACGGTAGATTTACAGGGGATCCTGCCGGAATTAGAGTATGGATACATGGATCGGGACCAGAGTACCAGACAGTGTCGACGTACGTACTGCTGGCTAAGTAAGTAGGTATCGCCCATTGCATTCATGCTGGCCGACACAAGGGAGATCTGAGTAAATGTAGTGATCAGACGGACAGATCATTTCAAAACTTATTGATGAAGTCGGCCGTACTGTTCGTGCTACACTTGATCTTAGTACTACGTGCTGGGATTTGAAATTTCGAATTATGAAGTTCGGAACAGACTGCCGTTTTGCTTTCAACTTGGCTGTGGCTCCTTATTTGCAAGTTTTATAGTAGTCTGAAGCGCGAACACTAAGTTCAGTTTAGTTCCGGAACTGAGTTCGACAGACACAAGGTACATTGTTTTCTTGTTCTGTTCCTCCCTCGCATTGCAGAACCGAAAAGGCCAAACACCAAGCATTATTGCCATAGTGTAACTGTACGTACTCCGTATTATTGCCATAGAGTACGAAATCGATAAAGATACAATTAATGGCAGCAAATGTGCAACCTTCTTATTTTGTCTCTGTTCATCTTGTGGGCTCGCCCAAATGTCCAACCATCTGCCAGATCTAATGCCCCCAGCTCTGTCCTAATTGGTACGATTTTTCTTCCTCGTGTTAAAACTTCATTTGATAGTACAAGACGCACAAGTACGTTTTGGTTGTTGTACAATCATTTTTCTTTAAATTTGATAGTACATATTGTTTACCGCGTCATTCTTTTCTCAGGACCCGATCACGTCGGAGAGCAGCTACCTGAAGCGGCAGCTCTCAGAGTCCAACGACATCGCCCTGGACCTACCGGCGGGCCTCACGGTCGACGCATTCGCCGACGCCGTGGCATCCTGCTACGGCGCGGACGTCGCGCTGTCGCCCGCGAACCTCGCCGCGACCTGGGCGGCAGCAGACTGGCTGGAGCTGAGCGCGGAGGACGGGCTGGCCCGCCGCGCCGAGGACTACTTCTTCCAGGAGGTTGCCACGGACCACGGCCGCGCCGCCGCGGTGCTGCGGTCGTGCACGACGTTTCTCGTCGGCGAGGTCGCCGGGGCAGGCGCGGCGCTGATCGTTCGATGCCTGGAGACGCTGGCGGCGTCCGGCGGCGCCGACTGCGGGTGGCTGGAGGACGTGGCCGCGCTGCCGCTCGAGGAGTTCCAGGTGGTCGTGGAGGCCATGCGCGCGCGCTTGACGCACGACCACGATCTCATGTACACCATCGTGGATCACTACCTCGAGGTAAAGGTTGCTGCATATGCCTCCATTCGATTCACCTGCAGAGTATTTTTGTTGGATATGGATGACACTGGTTCCAGTAAAGATTATTCTTTTGCTTTAGCTTTAAGTTGAGTGTCATTTGCTCAAGACAGGGTATCTCCTAGAAGATGAGATGAGTTCTTGTACTCCATACATGTTTACTATGCTTGGCTTCTGCACCACGCCACTGCTCGCTATTATTAATAGTCTCCCTAGCTTCAGTGATCCCTTTGTTTAAAAAAAAATCATATTTGCAAGTTTTTTTAAAAAAATCTGAATAGAATTCTTGACATTGTCAATGATTATCATACAGCGCAATCACCCAAAATTATATGTGTTGTGGGCTACATGAAAAAAATGTGATTAAAAAATGAAGATTTGAAAATACGCATACTCCTTATATCTATATTTTTGTCTTTCGTTTTGTGTACTTCGAAATACAATGTATTTGAAACTGAGATTTTACATATTTGTCGGAAACACCATTGGCTACATCTAAAAAAAATATGAAACTCATAAATATGGTTTTCAGATTTTTTAAATAAAAAAATAGCAGGATCATTGGAGCTCGGGAACAAAAAAATCTCAACCCTAATTATGTTCATATATATAATTTATTTATTATTTCAGTAATTTAGATATTGGGAGATCGTGAACTAGCTGGTTCCCTTTGCTTAAATCTTTCATGGCGATAAAATTACTTGTTCTGTACAGTGCTGATTTGCATTGCATCTTTTCCACATGGATGTGGGTGCAGAATCACAAGGGGAAGTTGACAGAGGAGGAGAAGAGCCGGCTGTGCTACAACGTGAACTGCAGCAAGCTGTCGCACCACCTCTTCATGCACCTGGTGCAGAACCCGCGCCTTCCACTCCGCTTCGTCGTCCAGGCCATGCTGGTTGAGCAGCTCCACTCGCACCACTCCATGCTCCTCACCCAACACCACCACGCCGCCGCTCCCGTCTCCGCCGCGCCGCTCCCACTGCCGCCTGCTATGCTCAAGAGGTCCATCTCCGGCGCGTTCAGCAGCGCCGTCGCCGCGGCCGCGGCCGCCGGGGACGTCGCCAGCATGACGCTCGGCGACATCCTCCAGCGCGACGCCGTGATGCGCCAGTCCGCGCACATCCGCGCATCCATGGAGGCCACGGGGCACCGCATCGACACCCTCGAGCGCGAGCTCGCCGGCCTCCGCTGCCGCCTCCGCCGCTCCGAGGAGGCGGCCGCCGCCGCGCACACGGCCTCGGCCGCGATCGACCGTGTCTCCGCCAAGTCAGCCAGCTTCCGGATCCCGCGCAGCCGGCTCTGGGACGGCGAGGACTTGTCCTCCGGCACCGGCACAGCCACCACCGTCTCGAAAGACAGCCTCAGCGGTAAGGTGGGTATCAAGTCGCGGCTGGTGCACGGTTTCAAGAACTTGTTCGTCCGGAGGCCAGGGAATGGCGTCGCGCCACCGGCGAGCAGCGATGGCGCCGGGACTGATGTCCGCGTGGGCGAGAAGGGCGCGCGCGCGTCATGCTCGACGGGGCTAGAAGGCGCCAGCCGCGACGAGGAGCTCTGCAAGGGGGAGTGGAGTACTCGGACTCACCGGAGGAACCTGTCGATGGCGTGACATATGTTGATGCACCACGAAGAATCGATCGGCGGCAAGGCAATATGGGTGCATAGCGAATGCATGGTGGAGACTTTGAGAGTTCGAGTGCTTAATTATGATATGACTCTTCTCTGATTGTTGCGGTATATACACGTGTGTCAGTCTCACAATATCTGAACTGTTGATTTTCTCACGATCATACGATTTTCTGTCCATGTCTGCATGCTACATTGTGTTGGATTTTACAAGATACTTCATATGCGCTACGGGAGAAAACGACATTGCCGTGTAGCCAATCATTACCGTGCGCCGCTGCACGGCAAAGACATTTTTGCCGTGCGCACCAAGCAGCACGCACGGCAAAGACACTTAGCACGGCAAGGTCTGAGAGCACCGCACGACAATCTATACCTAATAATAAAGGAGCTAACGTTTCCGTGGTTTGGTCCGTCATATTGCGCTTTCGTCCGTCGTTCTTTACGCCTTCTACATCGGGCGTGCGCGTTTTAGTTTCCTTGATTGATACAACATGCTGCGCGTGCGCGTTTTGATTTCCTTCCTACATACAACAAGCTCTGTGTCTAGGTAGAGCTAGAGTCCAGCACGGACTCCTTGTTGGTGCTGGGTAGTGCATATATACCCATGTATATGCTACATCTCGATGGGCTGTTGCGATCAAATCAGTTTTTCCGTGCGTGCGTAGACATTGATCCCGGCCAAGGTTTCTGCTACCATGGATCCTAGCTTTCCACGACTCCGCCATGATGGATCCCGACTGAAAATCACACCGCTGATCTGGAACAGCTCTAGCATCAGACGAGTTCCAAAGCACTGCTGATGTGGTATTTTTCAAGTATCCAACTCAGATCTATGGATCGTTGGCAGCCATGAACAAAGGAAACGACGCGCATTCGATTATTTCAGAGAGTGCTGCTTTTATCTTTCTTCCGCTAGCTTATTTTTGGTTCATATTCGTCGTTGTCAGAGATTGTTCTGCCGCAATATATATCACAGTATGTGTCTCAGCTGGCGTGGGCATGCGTGATCAGAAAAGCCTCAGGTCCTCGAGGTTTATAAAAGCTGCCGGTGTGACAGCCAACTGTCGTGCCTATGGCTTCAAATTCGGCGGCGGCCAAACGTGCCTCCTTGAAGCGAAACTTTTGCAGCAGCCGGTGACGAAGTCAATGAGAATCATCTAGCGTAATCTCCGCGCGTGGCTACCCAGCAATCGTGTGGCCGTCGACTAGCAACAAACGGAAAGGCTGCCGCCGCCCCTACTCACCTCATGCCAGGTAGAAGATGATATGACAGATTTAGTGGCACCTGCTGTTGGGATCGGGCGATCAGGGAAATTATTCAATCTTCGTACGTTAGCCCAGCCAAGCGAGCGAGTCGCTCTCCTCCCTCAGGAGGGAGTCTGCCTGAGCAGCACGCAGCCCGGATTACATGAATTCTATAAAGCACCTGATGCGCGGGTTTTTAGCAAGGACTTTTTTACCCAATCGTAAGTAAGGCACCTATATAAAGGAATCGAATCCATCGTCTGGTACAACACGCTGATGTGTGGGTACGCCCTCGGCCGGCACCGACGCAGATGCTGGAGTAGATTGTAGAAGATAAACCTTTGTCTCTCTGCTCAAGGCTTGCGGCGCCGCTCTGGCGATGTCAAGGTCGGGGCCTCTGAGAAAGAATGTGTCCTACCCAGGTTGATCAACAAGTATGGGTGCGGGGCCACGCGTAGCCTGCACCATGTTCTGCGAAGTGCATTGTCCCAGGAGGAGACAAATTTTTCGACAACACTTAGAGTATGGGGTCGTCCCCGTGGTCTGGTTGATTTGCTAGCTCGATCAGCTCAGCTTGAAAGCGCTAACAAGTTCATTTACAAATATCGCCGATAAAGCCCTGCGCCATCTTATGAAGTACATTGGTTTCTTCTTGCGGAGTCCGGGCAGCTGTTTATCTCATAGAACATTTTGCAAAATACCGATATTTCATGTGGCTGATGTAAAAATGACAAAATATATCTCACAAATCTTTATTTTGAACACCACGTTTTGTGTTTTTTACACAGCACTAACCATAAGTTGATCTTTGATGAAATGGTTTTATACACATGTACCATGTGAAGATGTATTGAAATTTTTGGTCAGAATATTTTTAAATACACACATAATTTTTTTAGTGTTTTAATTCTTGCATATGTTCACTACCATAACAGTATTTTAATAGTATTTCTCCCGGTGCAACGCACGGGCAATTTTCCTAGTGAATGCTTACACGGCAAAGTCCGACGTGGCGCACGGCAACGAATCCTTGCACGGCAAAGTCCCTACACGCCGCACGGCAAAGAAATACTACACGACAAAGGCTCTGGGCGTTGCCGTGGCGCACCCTTTGCCGTGCGGACAGGCAAGTTGCACGACAAAGGGGCATTTGCCGTGCGTTCCTTTCTTTGCCGTGCGCCAACATACATTTTATTTGTTTTTCTTTCTATTTTATTTCATCTAATACTTATATTTATTTTTTTAAGTAGTTTTACTTTTTGATGACTATTTATTAGTGTTACTTAAGGCAATGTTCAATACAAAATTACTCTCCATGTTCATCCCCCCACATATATCAATGTTTCGGAGCAATCCGCCCTTCGGAAAATCTGCTAGGTGTTATCGCCCAAATGTGAGGAAGGTCACACCGGGGAGCTACTTTTGCACCATTGCACCTTCCACCACACTTTCACACATATCATAGGTCCACATGCAAGATTTGGTGGGATTCCGGTGCTCCGGCGGTCGATCTCCCCCTCCCCCCAAAAAAAATAGCGGTATGTGTGCCCCGGCGGGTCTACCCCCTAGATTTCTCCGAGCGAGGGTGCACCAATGTACTTTTTCATTGTTTTAGGTTTGTTTAGGACATATACACATGGAATACCAAGATTGGGACCTTTTGGCACATGGTAGCCTCCGGCATACCCGCAGCTAGAGCCATTATCACACGAGGGTGCGCCTGATCTACTGGTTAGGGTTAGCGCTAGGATATAGGGTAGGGCGAGGGTTTAGGGTCAAGGTAAGGATTTAGGGTTAGGTATAGGTTTAGGGTTTAGGGTTAGGGTTAGGGATTATGATGCAGGGTTTTGCAGCTCCCGTGTCAGCTCGTGTAGTTAATGGTTTAGGGTCGACTAGGGGTTTTGGGCTCGAAGCCTCCCCAGTTTAGGGTTTAGGGTTTAGGGGAGCTACTTTTGCACCATTGCACCTTCCACCACACTTTCACACATATCATAGGTCCACATGCAAGATTTGGTGGGATTCCGGTGCTCCGGCGGTCGATCTCCCCTCCCCCCCAAAACAGCGGTATGTGTGCCCCGACGGGTCTATCCCCCTAGATTTCTCCGCGCGAGGGTGCTCCAATGTAATTTTTCATTGCTTTAGGTTTTTTTAGGACATATACACATGGAGAACCAAGATTGGGACCCTTTGGCACATGGTAGCCTCCGGCATACCGCAACTAGAGCCATTATCACACGAGGGTGTGCCTGATCTACTGGTTAGAGTTGGATTTAGGGTTAGGGTTAGGATTTAGGGGTAGGGCTAGGGTTTAGGGTCAAGGTAAGGATTTAGGGTTAGGTTTAGGTTTAGGGTTTAGGGTTAGGGTTAGGCGTTATGATGCAGGGTTTTGCAGCTCCCGTGTCAGCACGTGTAGTTAATGGTTTAGGGTCGACTAGGGGTTTAGGGCTCGAAGCCTCCCCAATTTAGGGTTTAGGGTTTAGGGAAGATAATTTTGCACTATTGCACCTTCCAACACACTTTCACACATATCATAGGTCCACATGCAAGATTTGGTGGCATTCCGGTGCTCCGGCGGTCGATCTCCCCCTCCCCCCCCCCAAAACAGCGGTTTGTGTGCCCCGGCGGGTCTACCCCCTAGATTTCTCCGCGCGAGGGTGCACCAATGTACTTTTTCATTGTTTTAGGTTTGTTTAGGACATATACACATGGAGAACCAAGATTGGGACCCTTTGGCACATGGTAGCCTCCGGCATACCGCAACTAGAGTCATTATCACACGAGGGTGTGCCTGATCTACTAGTTAGGGTTAGGTTTAGGGTTAGGTTTAGGATTTAGGGGTAGGGCTAGGGTTTAGGGTCAAGGTTAGGATTTAGGGTTAGGTATAGGTATAGGTTTAGGGTTTAGGGTTTAGGGTTAGGGTTAGGGGTTATGATGCATGGTTTTGCAGCTCATGTGTCAACACGTGTAGTTAATGGTTTAGGGTCTGATGACCCACAAGTATAGGGGGTGTATCATCGTACTTTCGATAAATAAGAGTGTCGAGCCCAACGAGGAGCAGAAGTTGTTGACAAGCAGTTTCGATGAAGGATTCACTGTAAATGCTCACAGACAAGTTTTCAGGAGGTTTTGATATAGCAGATAAATAAAATACAAGTAAGTAAAATGCGAGAATAATAATTGCAGCAAGTGGCCCAATCCTTTTTAGCACAAAGGACAAGCCGGTTTGTTTACTTATGATGACCAAACGTTCTTGAGGACACACGGGAATTTAGTCTAGTGCTTTCGCTTCATATAGTTGATTAATCTTCATTGTTTTGATAAGTGTTGTGTGGGTGAACCTATGCTAATGCACCGCCCTTCCTAGGACTAATGCATACTTGTGATTAAACCCCTTGCAAGCATCCGCAAATACAAGAAAGTAATTAAGATAAATCTAACCACAGCCTTAAACTCTGAGATCCTGCTATCCCTCATGCATCGATATACCAACGGGGGTTCAGGTTGCTGTCACTCCGGCAACCCCACAATTAGCAAACGAATACAAGATGCATTCCCCTAGGCCCATAAAGGTGAAGTATCATGTAGTCGACGTTCACATAACACCACTAGAAGAATAACACCACAACTTAAATATCAAACCATTAAATATTACTCAACATAGTTCACTACTAACATTTAGACTTCACACATGTCCTCAAGAACTAAACGAACTACTCACAAGACATCATATGGAACATGATCAGAGGTGATATGATGATGGATAACAATCTGAACATAAACCTTGATTCAACGGTTTCACTCAATAGCATCAATAACAAGGAGTAATCAACACCGGGAGAGTTTCCCCTATGAAATACTCAAGATTCAACCCTAGATGTTACAGCGGAGACGAGGTGCAGCGGTGGAGATGACGGTGTCGGTGGTGGAGATGATGATGATGATCCCAATGAAGTCTAGCTCGATGACGGTGACAATGGCGACGATTTCCCCCCCTCCGGGAGGGAATTTTCCCGGCAGATTTCTGCCTGCCGGAGAGCTCTTTTCTCTCTGGTGTTTTCCGCCTCGAGGAGGCGGCGATGACTAGCCTCGATGTTCTCCCGCACCTTAGGGTTTCTGGGAGATGAAGTACGCGAAAGGGCGATGGCCGAGGGGGTCGTGGCCCCCCTCCCCACGTGGCGGCGCGTCGGCATTGGTGGCCGTGCCGGCCCATGGGGAGGGCCCATGGCGGCCCTCCTCGGCCTCCCCTTTTGGCTGGCTCCGTCATCTGGAAAAATAGGAGCTTCGGTATATTTTCCGTCAATTGTTGATCTTCAGAAATATTGTATCCTGACGGTGCTTTTTCCAGCAGAATTCTGACTTCGGTGAGTAATTCTCCAATAATCATGAAACATGCAAAATAGGTGAAATAACATAAGTATCATCTCTAAATATGAAATATATCAATGAATAACAGTGTATTATGATATAAAATAGTGATGCAGAATGGACGTATCAACACCCCCCAAGCTTAGACCTCGCTTGTCCCCAAGCGAAACTGAACTCAGTAAACAAGGCCACATGTTTATGGAGTGAAGAGTCAATAAATAAAATACGGACAAGAAGCATTACATTTATTAATTCACACAAGACATTCTAGTAAAAAACTTCCTCATATAACTCAACTTGAAACAAGTAAAGGGAAATCACAAATAAAGGTGCATAGGAAATCATAATTGGTGATGGCAAACTTCGTTCTTGGTCAAAGAACAATTAACAGATTGTACTTATCTTTTGAGCAGAGTCTTTATATTAGAGCTTATATGGCAGAACTTACATGCTCAATCATAACAATCTCGTCATAATCATTGGTAATCTTCAAAGTCATATTCATTCAGATAAAATTTATACTAAACAAGGAAGAATAAAAGACATGATTAAATAGATCACAATATAAATGGTTGGATCACAACAACTCAATTGCTTGCTTGAGATATAGGGAAATAGGTTTACTGACTCAACATAAAAGTAAAAGATAGGCCCTTCGCAGAGGGAAGCAGGGATTAAATCATGTGCTAGAGCTTTTTAAGTTTTGAAATCATAAAGAGAGCATAAAAATAAGGTTTTGAGAGGTGTTTGTTGTTGTCAACGAATGGTAGTGGGCACTCTAACCCCCTTGTCAAACAGACTTTCAAAGAGCGGCTCCCATGAAGGACGTTATCTCTACCAGCAAGGTAGATCATCTCTCTTCTCTTTTGTTTACACATGTACTTTAGTTTCATTTATGGATGACACTCCTCCCAACCATTGCTTTCACAAGCCATGGCTAACCGAATCCTCGGGTGCCTTCCAACATTTCACATACCATGGAGGAGTGTCTATTGCAAAATTAAGTTGCTTACTGATAAATCAGGACAAAACATGTGAAGAGAATTATTAATGAAAGTTATTAATTGGGGCTGGGCACCCCGTTGCCAGCTCTTTTTGCAAAACTATTGGATAAGCGGGTGTATATGCCACTAGTCCATTGGTGAAAGTCTGTCCAACAAGATTGAAAGATAAAACACCACATACTTCCTCATGAGCTATAAAACATTGACACAAATAAGAGAGAATAACTTTTGAATTGTTTAAAGGTAGCACATGAAATATTTACTTGGAGTGGCGCAAAATACCACATTATAGGTAGTTATGGTGGACACAAATGGCATGGGTTTGGTTTATGGTTTTGGATGCACGAGAAGCATTCCCTCTCAGTACAGGTTTTTGGCTAGCAAGGTTGGTTAGCAAGCATAAGAGTTGAGGGAAACAAACAAATATACATGTGATAGAAACAATCATGCATCTTCCTTGTAAGCACAAATAATTTTAACTTCAGAATACTAAGCTTATTAGCTAATGATACGTCTCCGACGTATCGATAATTTCTTATGTTCCATGCCACATTATTGATGATATCTACATGTTTTATGCATACTTTATGTCATATTTATGCGTTTTCCGGAACTAACCTATTGACGAGATGCCGAAGTGCCAGTTCCTGTTTTCTGCTGTTTTTGGTTTCAGAAATCCTAGTAAGGAAATATTCTCGGAATCGGACGAAATCAATGCCCAGCATCCTATTTTTCCACGAAGCTTCCAGAACACCCGAGAGCCAGCAGAGGGGGGCCACAGGGCCACCAGACACTAGGGCGGCGCGGCCAGGGCCTGGGCCGCGCCCCCCTATTGTGTCACCGCCTCGTCAGCCCTCCGACTCCGCCTCTTCGCCTATTTAAAGGTCCCTGACCTAAATCTTCGATACCGAGAGCCACGGTACGAGAAACCTTCCAGAGCCGCCGCCATCGCGAAGCCAAGATCTGGGGGATAGGAGTCTCTGTTCCGGCGCGCCGCCGGGACGGGGAAGTGCCCCCGGAAGGCTCCTCCATCGACACCACCGCCATCTCCATCAACGCTGCTGTCTCCCATGAGGAGGGAGTAGTTCTCCATCGAGGCTCGGGGCTGTACCGGTAGCTATGTGGTTCATCTCTCTCCTATGTACTTCAATACAATAATCTCATGAGCTGCCTTACATGATTGAGATTCATATGATGATGCTTGTAATCTAGATGTCATTATGCTAGTCAAGTGGATTTTACTTATGTGATCTCCGGAGACTCCTTGTCCCACGTGTGTAAAGGTGACAGTGTGTGCACCGTGTGGGTCTCTTAGGCTATATTTCACAGAATACTTATTCACTGTTATGAATGGCATAGTGAAGTGCTTATTTATATCTCTTTATGATTGCAATGTGTTTTGTATCACAATATATCTGTGTGCTACTCTAGTGATGTTATTAAAGTAGTTTATTCCTCCTGCACGGTGTAATGGTGACAGTGTGTGCATCGTGTAGTACTTGGCGTAGGCTATGATTGTGATCTCTTGTAGATTATGAAGTTAACTATTGCTATGATAGTATTGATGTGATCTATTCCTCCTTTCGTAGTGTGAAGGTGACAGTGTGCATGCTATGTTAGTACTTGGTTTGGTTATGTTGATCCGTTATGCACTCTAAGGTTATTTAAATATGAACATTGAATATTGTGGAGCTTGTTAACTCCGGCATTGAGGGTTCGTGTAATCCTACACAGTTAGTGGTGTTCATCATCCAACAAGAGGGTGTAGAGTCTAGCATCTATTTATTTATTCTGTTATGTGATCAATGTTGAGAGTGTCCACTAGTGAAAGTATGATCCCTAGGCCTTGTTCCTAAATATCGCTATCGCTGCTTGTTTCTTGTTTACTGCATCTTTACTTCCTGCAATATTACTACCATCAACTGCACGCCAGCAAGCACTTTTCTGGCGCCGTTACTACTGCTCATATTCATTCATACTACTTGTATTTCACTATCTCTTCGCCGAACTAGTGCACCTATACATCTGACAAGTGTATTAGGTGTGTTGGGGACACAAGAGACTTCTTGTATCGTGATTGCAGGGTTGCTTGAGAGGGATATCTTTGACCTCTTCCTCCCTGAGTTCGATAAACCTTGGGTGATCCACTTAAGGGAAACTTGCTGCTGTTCTACAAACCTCTGCTCTTGGAGGCCCAACACTGTCTACAAGAATAGAAGCACACGTAGACATCAAGCACTTTTCTGGCGCCGTTGCCGGGGAGGAAAGGTAAACGGCACTCACACACCGGATCCCGGCAACGAAGCACTTTTCTGGCGCCGTTGCCGGGGAGGAAAGGTAAAAGGCATTCATACTTTGGTCCCAGGTAATAAGTACTTTTCTGTTGCCATTGTGTGAGTGCTCGAAGCTATTTCCTTTAGATCCTGCAATTGCATCTTTTTGTCTCTTGTTTTACACTAGTAAGGCTTAATGGAAGACAACAACAAAATGAGAGATCTTTATGAACTTTATCTTGAATTAGGACATGATGTGTTTGAAGAGAAAATTAAAAAACCCATGGAACTTATGCATGCTAATGGGAATGTTATTAGTATGAATGCTTTGAACACCATTGTTGCTAATGCTATGGAAGAATTTAAGCTTGGGGAGGTCGGTTTTGATGAAAATGATCTCTTTAGTCCTCCGGGTATTGAGGAGAAAGTTTATGTTGATTATGATATGCCTCCTGAAGGAGATATGCCCTAGAGGCAATAATAAAGTGGTTATTATTTATATCTTTATGTTTATGATAAATGTTTATATATCATGCTAGAATTGTATTAACCGAAACATTAGTACATGTGTGATATGTAGACAAACAAGAAGTCCCTAGTATGCCTCTTAAACTAGCTTGTTGATTAATGGATGATTAGTTTCATAATCATGAACATTGGATGTTATTAATAACAAGGTTATGTCATTGTGTGAATGATGTAATGGACACACCCAATTAAGCGTAGCATAAGATCTCGTCATTAAGTTATTTGCTATAAGCTTTCGATACATAGTTACCTAGTCCTTATGACCATGAGATCATGTAAATCACTTATACCGGAAAGGTACTTTGATTACACCAAACACCACTGCGTAAATGGGTGGCTATAAAGGTGGGATTAAGTATCCGGAAAGTATGAGTTGAGGCATATGGATCAACAGTGGGATTTGTCCATCCCGATGACGGATAGATATACTCTGGGCCCTCTCGGTGGAATGTCGTCTAATGTCTTGCAAGCATATGAATGAGTTCATAAGAGACCACATACCACGGTACGAGTAAAGAGTACTTGTCAGGAGACGAGGTTGAACAAGGTATAGAGTGATACCGAAGATCAAACCTCGGACAAGTAAAATATCGCGAGACAAAGGGAATTGGTAATATATGTGTATGGTTCATTCGATCACTAAAGTCATCGTTGAATATGTGGGAGCCATTATGGATCTCCGTATCCCGCTATTGGTTATTGGTCGGAGTGAGTACTCAACCATGTCCGCATAGTTCTCGAACCGTAGGGTGACACACTTAAAGTTGGATGTTGAAATGGTAGTTCTTGAATTATGGAATGAAGTTCGAATATTTGTTCGAGTCCCGGATGAGACCCCGGACATCACGAGGAGTTCCGGAATGGTCCGGAGAATAAGATTCATATATAGGATGTCATTTTATGTGAAATAAAATGTCGCGGAAGGTTCTATGGAAGGTTCTAGAAGGTTCTAGAAAAGTCCGGAAGAAACCACCAAGGAAGGTGGAGTCCACAAGGGACTCCACCTCCATGGCCGGCCAGCCCTAGTGGGGGTGGAGTCCCAAGTGGACTCCACCATAGGGGGCCGGCCACCCCCCCACATGGGAGGTGGGAATCCCACCTTTGGGTGGGAGTCCTAGTTGGGCTAGGTTTGCCCCCTCCTATGGAAGGTTTTGGTTTCGGGTCTTATTCGAAGACTTGGACACCAACACTTGGGATCCACCTATATAATGAGGGGCCAAGGGAGGGGGCCGGCCACCCCAAGACCATAAGCTGGCCGCCCCCCTTGAGTGGCCGGCCACCCCCTCCCAAACCCTAGCTTTGCTCCTCCACTCCATATTGCCCGCGTAGCTTAGCGAAGCTCCGCCGGACTTCTACACCGCCACCGACACCACGCCGTCGTGCTGTCGGATTCAAGAGGAGCTACTACTTCCGCTGCCCGCTGGAACGGGGAGGTGGACGTCGTCTTCATCAACAACCGAACGTGTGACCGAGTACGGAGGTGCTGCCCGTTCGTGGCGCCGAACCGATCGTGATCAAGATCTTCTACGCGCTTTTGCAAGCGGCAAGTGATCGTCTACCGCAGCAACAAGAGCCTCATCTTGTAGGCTTTGGAATCTCTTCAAGGGTGAGACTCGATACCCCCTCGTTGCTACCGTCTTCTAGATTGCATCTTGGCTTGGATTGCGTGTTCGCGGTAGGAAAATTTTTGTTTTCTATGCAACGTTATCCAACAGTGGTATCAGAGCCAGGTCTATGCATAGATGGTTGCACGAGTAGAACACAATGGTTTGTGGGCGTTGATGCTCTTGTTATCTTTAGTTTGAGTACTTTGCATCTTTATGGCATAGTGGGATGAAGCGGCTCGGACTAACTTTACATGACCGCGTTCATGAGACTTGTTCCTCGTTCGACATGCAACTTGTATTGCATAAGAGGCTTTGCGGGTGTCTGTCTCTCCTACTATAGTAAAGATTCAATTTACTCTTCTATTGACAACATTAGTATCAACGTTGTGGTTCATGTTCGTAGGTAGATTAGATCTATATCGAAAACCCTAAACCACGTAAAATATGCAAACCAAATTAGAGAGCGTCTAACTTGTTTTTGCAGGGTTTGGTGATGTGATATGGCCATAATGTGATGATGAATATGTATGAGATGATCATTATTGTATTGTGGCAACCGGGCAGAGCCTTATGGTTGTCTTTAAATTTCATGTTGAGTAGTTTTTCAAAGTAGTTGTAATAGTTGCTACATGGAGGACAATCATGAAGACGGTGCCATTGACCTTGGTGCTTCGCCGACGATGATGGAGATCATGCCCGAAGATGATGGAGATCATGTCCGTGCTTTGGAGATGAAGATCAAAGGCGCAAAGACAAAAGGGCCATATCATATCACATATGAACTGCATGTGATGTTAATCCTTTTATGCATCTTATTTTGCTTAGATCGCGACGGTAGCATTATAAGATGATCCTCACTAAAATCTCAAGATAATAAAGTGTTCATCCTTAGTAGCACCGTTATCAAGTCTTATCGTTCAAGCATCTCGTGATGATCGGATGTGATAGATTCGATAAGTACATACAACGGGTGCAAGACAGCTTTGCACATGCGGATACTAAGGTGGCCTTGACGAGCCTAGCATGTACAGACATGGTCTCGGAACACGTGATACCGAAAGGTAGAGCATGAATCATATGGTTGATATGATGAACACTTTGAGTGTTCGCCATTGAAATCACACCTTTTCGTGATGATCGGGTTTAGGTGCGGTGGATTTGGTTCGTGTGATCACTAAGACAATGCGAGGGATATTGTTTTGAGTGGGAGTTCACTTAGGTTTTTAATTATGTTGAATTAAAATTTGAACTCAATTTGTCATAAACTTAGTCTAAACTATTGCAAATATATGTTGTAGAGATGGCGTCCCCAATCAATTTTAATCAGTTCCTAGAGAAAGAGAAACTTAAGAGCAACGGTAGCAACTTCACAGATCGGTTCCGTCATGTGAGGATCTTCCTCTCGGCGGAAATCTGCAATTTGTGCTTGATGCACCGCTAGGTGACCCTCCCGCAGAAGATGAATCCGATGAAGTAAAAGCTGTTTACGCGACTCGGAAAACTCGGTACTCTCAAGTTCTGTGCCATCCCGTGCGCTCTGGAATCCGATCTTCAAAAACGTTTTGAGCACCATGATCCTCATGAGTTGATGAATGAGCTGAAAGCTATATTCGAGACTCATGCGGCCGTGGAATGCTATGAAGCATCGAAACATTTCTTCACTGTATGATGGAAGAAGGCAGCTCCGTTAGTGAGCACATGCTCGCCATGACCGGGCATGCGAAGAAACTCGTGACTTGGGAATAGTGATTCCTAACAGACCGGGATTAATCGTGTCCTTCAATCACCGCCACCAAGTTACAAGAACTTTGTGATGAACTACAATATGCGTAACATGAACAAGGAGTTACCCGAACTCTTTGGCATGCTAAAAGCTGCTGAGATTGAGATCAAGAAAGAGCACCAAGTGTTGATGGTCAACAAGACCACCAGCTTTCAAGAAACAGGGCAAGTCTAAGGGAAAATTCAAGAAGGGTGGCAAGAAAGCTGCCACGCCTCCTATGAAACCTAAGAACGGCCCTAAGCCCGATGCTGAGTGCTATTATCGCAAGGAGAAGGGACACTGGAAGCGTAATTGCTCCAAGTATCTCGGCTGATCCGAAGAGCGGCCTTGTCAAGAAGAAGAAAGAAGGTATATCTGATATACATGTTATAGATGTTTATCTCACTAGTTCTCGTTCTAGTACTGGTATTTGATATCGGTTCGGTTGCTCATATTTGTAACTCGAAACAGAACTAAAGAATAAACGACAACCGCTGAAAGATGAAGTGACGATGCGCGTTGGAAACGGATCCAAGGTCAATGTGATCGCAATCGGGACACTTCCTCTACATCTACCTTCGGATTAGTTTTAAGCCTAAATAATTGTTATTATGTACTGCGTTGAGCATGAACATTATATCCGGATCTTGTTTAATGCAAGACGGTTATTCATTCAAGTCTGAGAATAATGGTTGTTCTATTTTTATGAATAATATCTTTTATGGTCGAGCACCACAAAAGAATGGCTTATTTCGTTAGATCTCGATAGTAGTGATACGCATATACATAACATTGATGCCAAGCGAATTAAACTTAATGATAATTCTACTTATATGTGGCAATCTGCCTTGGTCATATTGGAGTGAAACGCATGAAGAAACTCCATACTGATGGATTACTTGAATCACTTGACTTTGAGTCACTTGATAGATGCGAAGCATGTCTAATGGGAAAAATGACAAAGACTCCATTTTCTGGTATGATGGAACGAGCTACTGACTTATTGGAAATCATACATACCGATGTATGTGGACCAATGAGCGTAGCATCGCGCGGTGGTTATCGTTATGTTCTAACCTTCACAGATGATCTGAGTAGATATGGGTATATCTATTTCATGAAACATAAATCCGAAACTTTCGAGAAGTTTAAGGAATTTCAAAGTGAAGTAGAAAATCAACGTAACAAAAAGATCAAATTTCTACGATCTGATCGTGGAGGTGAATATCTGAGTTATGAGTTTGGCATGCATTTAAAGAAATGCGGAATACTTTCACAATTGACACCGCCGGAACACCTCAACGAAACGGTGTGTCCGAACGTCGAATCGAACTCTCTTAGATATGGTTCGTAGTATGATGTCTCTTACCGATTTGCCGTTATCATTTTGGAGTTATGCATTAGAGACAGCCGCATTCACTTTAAATAGAGCACCATCAAAATCCGTAGAAACGACACCGTATGAATTATGGTTTAATAAGAAACCTAAGTCGTTGCTCTCGAAAGTTTGGGGTTGCGAAGCCTATGTAAAGAAGTTACAACCGGACAAGCTAGAACCCAAAGCGGAGAAATGCGTCTTCATAGGTTATCCTAAGGAAACTATAGGATATACTTTCTATCACAGATCCGAAGGCAAAATCTTTGTTGCTAAGAACGGAACTTTTCTTGAGAAAGAATTTCTCACTAAAGAAGTGACTGGAAGAAAAGTAGAACTCGATGAGATTGATGAATCTATACTCGTTGATCGTAGTAGCGCAAAGATCGGAAGTTGTACTGTACCACCTACACCGGCAACAGAGGAAGCTAATGATAATGATCATGAAACTTCGAACGAGGAAACTACTGAACCTCGCAGATCGACAAGGGAACGTGCCACTCCTGATTGGTATGATCCTTGTCTAAATGTCATGATTGTGGATAACAATGATGAGGACCCTGCGACGTATGAAGAAGCGATGATGAGCCCAGATTCCAACAAATGGCAAGAAGCCATGAAATCCGAAATGGGATCCATGTATGATAACAAAGTATGGACTTTGGTAGACTTACCTGATAGCCGAAAGGCTGTCGAAAATAAATGGATCTTCAAGAGAAAAACAGATGCTGATGGTAATATTCTGTCTATAAAGCTCGACTTGTCGCAAAGGGTTTCCGACAAATTCAAGGAGTTGACTACGATGAGACTTTCTCACCTGTAGCGAAGCTGAAATCTGTGAGGATTTTGTTAGCAATAGCTGCATTTTTCGATTATGAGATTTGGCAGATGGATGTCAAAACGGCGTTCCTTAATGGAGACATTGAGGAAGAGTTGTATATGGTACAACCCAAAGGTTTTGTCGATCCTAAAAATGCTGACAAAGTATGCAAACTTCAGCGTTCAATCTATGGACTGAAGCAAGCATCGAGAAGTTGGAACCGACGCTTTGATAAGGTGATCAAAGACTTCGGGTTTATACAATGTCATGGAGAGGCCTGTATTTACAAGAAAGTGAGTGGGAGCTCTGTAGCATTCCTGATATTATATGTAGATGACATATTATTGATCGGGAATGATATAGAACTATTAAGCAGTGTTAAGGGTTATTTGAATAATAGTTTTTCAATGAAAGACCTTGGTGAAGCATCGTATATATTAGGCATCAAGATTTATAGAGATAGATCAAGACGTCTAATAGGGCTATCACAGAGTACATATCTGGACAAGATTCTAAAGAAGTTTAGAATGGACGAAAGTAAGAAAGGGTTCTTACCTATGTTACTGTGCAAGGTATTGAGTAAAACTCAAGGACCGGCTACGGCAGAAGAAAGAGAAAGGATGTGTAACATCCCCTATGCCTCGGCAAAGAGGATCTATCATGTATGCCATGCTATGTACTAGACCGGATATAGCACATGCTGTTAGTTTGACTAGCAGATATCAAAATGATCCAGGAATGGAACACTGGACAGCGGTCAAGAATATCCTGAAGTACTTGAAAAGAACTAAGGATATGTTTCTTTGTTATGGAGGTGACCAAGAGCTCGTTGTAAACGGTTACACCGATGCAAGTTGGAACACTGATCCCGATGACTCTAAGTCACAATCTGGGTACGTGTTTATATTGAATGGTGCCGCAAAGCTGGGCAAGCTCGAAGCAAAGGCACGGTGGCGAAGTCTTCAACGTAATCAGAGTACATAGCGGCTTCGGAGGCTTCATCGAAGCGGTATGGATGAAGAGGTTCATTGTAGAGCTCGGTGTGGTTCCTAGTGCATTGGACCCATTAATCATTTAATGTGATAACATGGGTGCCATCGCCAATGCACAAGAGCCAAGGTCACACAAGAGGCTGAAGCATATCAAGCTGCGTTACCACTCGATTCGCGAGTACATCGAAGATGGAGAAGTAAAGATTTGCAAAGTACACACTGATCTGAATATAGCAGATCCGTTGACTAAAGCTCTCCCTAGGGCAAAGCATGACCAACACCAAAATGCCATGGGTGTTAGGTATATTACAATGTAATCTAGATTATTGACTCTAGTGCAAGTGGGAGATCAAGGAGATATGCCCTAGAGGCAATAATAAAGTGGTTATTATTTATATCTTTATGTTTATGATAAATGTTTATATATCATGCTAGAATTGTATTAACCGAAACATTAGTACATGTGTGATATGTAGACAAACAAGAAGTCCCTAGTATGCCTCTTAAACTAGCTTGTTGATTAATGGATGATTAGTTTCATAATCATGAACATTGGATGTTATTAATAACAAGGTTATGTCATTGTGTGAATGATGTAATGGACACACCCAATTAAGCGTAGCATAAGATCTCGTCATTAAGTTATTTGCTATAAGCTTTCGATACATAGTTACCTAGTCCTTATGACCATGAGATCATGTAAATCACTTATACCGGAAAGGTACTTTGATTACACCAAACACCACTGCGTAAATGGGTGGCTATAAAGGTGGGATTAAGTATCCGGAAAGTATGAGTTGAGGCATATGGATCAACAAGTGGGATTTGTCCATCCCGATGACGGATAGATATACTCTGGGCCCTCTCGGTGGAATGGCGTCTAATGTCTTGCAAGCATATGAAGGAGTTCTTATGTGTCCACATACCACGGTGCGCGTCATGAGTACTTGTCAGGAGACGAGGTTGAACAAGGTATAGAGTGATACCGAAGATCAAACCTCGGACAAGTAAAATATCGCGAGACAAAGGGAATTGGTAATATATGTGTATGGTTCATTCGATCACTAAAGTCATCGTTGAATATGTGGGAGCCATTATGGATCTCCAGATCCCGCTATTGGTTATTGGTCGGAGTGAGTACTCAACCATGTCCGCATAGTTCTCGAACCGTAGGGTGACACACTTAAAGTTGGATGTTGAAATGGTAGTTCTTGAATTATGGAATGAAGTTCGAATATTTGTTCGGAGTCCCGGATGAGATCCCGGACATCACGAGGAGTTCCGGAATGGTCCGGAGAATAAGATTCATATATAGGATGTCATTTTATGTGAAATAAAATGTCGCGGAAGGTTCTATGGAAGGTTCTAGAAGGTTCTAGAAAAGTCCGGAAGAAACCACCAAGGAAGGTGGAGTCCACAAGGGACTCCACCTCCATGGCCGGCCAGCCCTAGTGGGGGTGGAGTCCCAAGTGGACTCCACCATAGGGGGCCGGCCACCCCCCCACATGGGAGGTGGGAATCCCACCTTTGGGTGGGAGTCCTAGTTGGGCTAGGTTTGCCCCCTCCTATGGAAGGTTTTGGTTTCGGGTCTTATTCGAAGACTTGGACACCAACACTTGGGATCCACCTATATAATGAGGGGCCAAGGGAGGGGGCCGGCCACCCCAAGACCATAAGCTGGCCGCCCCCCTTGAGTGGCCGGCCACCCCCTCCCAAACCCTAGCTTTGCTCCTCCACTCCATATTGCCCGCGTAGCTTAGCGAAGCTCCGCCGGACTTCTACACCGCCACCGACACCACGCCGTCGTGCTGTCGGATTCAAGAGGAGCTACTACTTCCGCTGCCCGCTGGAACGGGGAGGTGGACGTCGTCTTCATCAACAACCGAACGTGTGACCGAGTACGGAGGTGCTGCCCGTTCGTGGCGCCGGAACCGATCGTGATCAAGATCTTCTACGCGCTTTTGCAAGCGGCAAGTGATCGTCTACCGCAGCAACAAGAGCCTCATCTTGTAGGCTTTGGAATCTCTTCAAGGGTGAGACTCGATACCCCCTCGTTGCTACCGTCTTCTAGATTGCATCTTGGCTTGGATTGCGTGTTCGCGGTAGGAAAATTTTTGTTTTCTATGCAACGTTATCCAACACCTCCTATATATGATGATTATAATGATAGTGGTCTTTTGGTGCTGCCTACTATGGAGGATAAGTTTAATTATGATTACAATATGCCTCCTATATTTCATGATGAGAATAATAATGATAGCTACTTTGTTGAATTTGCTCCCACTACAACTAATAAAATTGATTATGCTTATGTGGAGAGTAATGATACTTTTATGCATGTGAATAAGAATGCTTTATGTGATACTTATATTGTTGAGTTTGTTCATGATGCCTCTGAAAGTTATTATGAGAGAGGAAAATATGGTTGTAGAAATTTTCATGATACTAAAACACCTCTCTATATGCTGAAATTTTTGAAGTTACACTGGTTTTATCTTCCTATGCTTGTTACTTTGTTCTTCATGAACTTGTTTATTTACAAGATTCCTATGCATAGGAAGCATGCTAGACTTAAATGTGTTTTGAATTTGCTTCTTGATGCTCTCTTTTCGCTTCAACTCTCATCCTTATGTGAGCATCATTAAAATTGCTGAGCCCATCTTAATGGCTATAAAGAAAGAACTTCTTGGGAGATAACCCATGTGTTTATTTCACTACAGTACTTTTTTTTATATTTGTGTCTTGGAAGTTGTTACTACTGTAGCAACCTCTCCTTATCTTTATTTTATTGCATTGTTGTGCCAAGTAAAGTCTTTGATAGCAAGGTTCATACTAGATTTGGATTACTGCACAGAAACAGATTTCTGTCTGTCACGAATATGGGCAGAATTCTCTGTAGGTAACTCAGAAAAATCTGCCAATTTACGTGCGTGATCCTCAGATATGTACGCAACTTTCATTCAATTTGAGCATTTTCAGATGAGCAAGTCTGGTGCCACTTTAAAATTCGTCTTTACGGACTGTTCTGTTTTGACAGATTCTGCCTTTTATTTCACATTGCTTCTTTTGCTATGTTTGATGGATTTCTTTGTTCCATTGACTTCCAGTAGCTTTGGGCAATGTCTAGAAGTGTTAAGAATGATTGTGTCACCTCTGAACATGTGAATTTTTGATTATGCACTAACCCTCTAATGAGTTTGTTTTGAGTTTGGTGTGGAGGAAGTTTTCAAGGGTCAAGAGAGGAGGATGATATACTATGATCAAGAAGAGTGAAGAGTCTAAGCTTGGGGATGCCCCGGTGGTTCATCCCTGCATATTTCAAGAAGACTCAAGCATCTAAGCTTGGGGATGCCCAAGGCATCCCCTTCTTCATCGACAACTTATCAGGTTTCTTCTCTTGAAACTATATTTTTATTCCATCACATCTTATGTGCTTTGCTTGGAGCGTCGGTTTGTTTTTGTTTTTGTTTTTGTTTGAATAAAATGGATCCTAGCATTCATTGTGTGGGAGAGAGACACGCTCCGCTGTTGCATATGGACAAATATGTCCTTAGGCTTTACTCATAGTTCATGGCGAAGGTTGAATCTTCTTCGTTAAATTGTTATATGGTTGGAATCGGGAAATGCTACATGTAGTAATTCTAAAATGTCTTGAATAATTTGATACTTGGCAATTGTTGTGCTCATGTTTAAGCTCTTGCATCATATACTTTGCACCTATTAATGAAGAAATACATAGAGCTTGCTAAAATTTGGTTTGCATAATTGGTCTCTCTAAAGTCTAGATAATTTCTAGTATTGAGTTTTGAACAACAAGGAAGACGGTGTAGAGTCTTATAATGTTTACAATATGTCTTTTATGTAAGTTTTGCTGCACCGGTTCATCCTTGTGTTTGTTTCAAATAACTTTGCTAGCCTAAACCTTGTATCGAGAGGGAATACTTCTCATGCATCCAAAATCCTTGAGCCAACCACTATGCCATTTGTGTCCACCATACCTACCTACTACATGGTATTTCTCCGCCATTCCAAAGTAAATTGCTTGAGTGCTACCTTTAAAATTTCCATTCTTTACCTTTGCAATATATAGCTCATGGGACAAATAGCTTAAAAACTATTGTGGTATTGAATATGTACTTATGCACTTTATCTCTTATTAAGTTGTTTGTTGTGCGATAACCATGTTCCTGGGGACGCCATCAACTACTCTTTGTTGAATATCATGTGAGTTGCTATGCATGTCCGTCTTGTCTGAAGTAAGGGAGATTTACTACTCATTTAATGGTTAGAGCATGCATAATGTTAGAGAAGAACATTGGGCCGCTAACTAAAGCCATGAATCATGGTGGAAGTTTCAGTTTTGGACATACATCCTCAATCTCATATGAGAACATTAATTGTTGCTACATGCTTATGCATTAAAGAGGAGTCCATTATCTGTTGTCTATGTTGTCCCGGTATGGATGTCTAAGTTGAGAATAATCAAAAGCGAGAAATCCAAATGCGATCTTTCTCCTTAGACCTTTGTACAGGCGGCATAGAGGTACCCCTTTTGTGACACTTGGTTAAAACATGTGTATTGCGATGACAATCCCGGTAATCCAAGCTAATTAGGACAAGGTGCGGGCACTATTAGTATACTATGCATGAGGCTTGCAACTTGTAAGATATAATTTACATGATACATATGCTTTATTACTACCGTTGACAAAATTGTTTCTTATTTTCAAAACCAAAGCTCTAGCACAAATATAGCAATCAATGCTTCCCTCTGCGAAGGGCCTTTCTTTTACTTTTATGTTGAGTCAGTTCACCTATTTCTCTCCACCTCAAGAAGCAAACACTTGTGTGAACTGTGCATTGATTCCTACATACTTGCATATTGCACCTGTTATATTACTTTACATTGACAATATCCATGAGATATACATGTTATAAGTTGAAAGCAACCGCTGAAACTCAATCTTCCTTTGTGTTGCTTCAATACCTTTACTTTGATTTATTACTTTATGAGTTAACTCTTATGCAAGACTTATTGATGCTTGTCTTGAAAGTACTATTCATGAAAAGTCTTTGCTTTATGATTCATTTGTTTACTCATGTCATTACCATTGTTTTGATCGCTGCATTCATTACATATGCTTACAATAGTATGAACAAGGTTATGATGGCATGTCACTCCAGAAATTATCTTTGTTATCGTTTACCTGCTCGGGACGAGCAGAAACTAAGCTTGGGGATGCTGATACGTCTCCGACGTATCGATAATTTCTTATGTTCCATGCCACATTATTGATGATATCTACATGTTTTATGCATACTTTATGTCATATTTATGCGTTTTCCGGAACTAACCTATTGACGAGATGCCGAAGTGCCAGTTCCTGTTTTCTGCTGTTTTTGGTTTCAGAAATCCTAGTAAGGAAATATTCTCGGAATCGGACGAAATCAATGCCCAGCATCCTATTTTTCCACGAAGCTTCCAGAACACCCGAGAGCCAGCAGAGGGGGGCCACAGGGCCACCAGACACTAGGGCGGCGCGGCCAGGGCCTGGGCCGCGCCCCCTATTGTGTCACCGCCTCGTCAGCCCTCCGACTCCGCCTCTTCGCCTATTTAAAGGTCCCTGACCTAAATCTTCGATACCGAGAGCCACGGTACGAGAAACCTTCCAGAGCCGCCGCCATCGCGAAGCCAAGATCTGGGGGACAGGAGTCTCTGTTCCGGCGCGCCGCCGGGACGGGGAAGTGCCCCCGGAAGGCTCCTCCAACGACACCACCGCCATCTCCATCAACGCTGCTGTCTCCCATGAGGAGGGAGTAGTTCTCCATCGAGGCTCGGGGCTGTACCGGTAGCTATGTGGTTCATCTCTCTCCTATGTACTTCAATACAATAATCTCATGAGCTGCGTTACATGATTGAGATTCATATGATGATGCTTGTAATCTAGATGTCATTATGCTAGTCAAGTGGATTTTACTTATGTGATCTCCGGAGACTCCTTGTCCCACGTGTGTAAAGGTGACAGTGTGTGCACCGTGTGGGTCTCTTAGGCTATATTTCACAGAATACTTATTCACTGTTATGAATGGCATAGTGAAGTGCTTATTTATATCTCTTTATGATTGCAATGTGTTTTGTATCAGAAACTCAATTCGGCTCCCGGGTGCATATGATCCCTCTACCATAAAAACATATTTCCAAGTGTTAAAAAATTTTGACAAAAAATTTACATGTACATCTCCATAACATATGTGTATTCGTCAAGTTTCATGAAAAATGATATTTTTTGTATTCTAGGCGAAAAAGAGAAAATTTATCTTGTGACAAGTCTTTGTTTCAGCACCGAATTTTGTCTTTTTTACACACGCCACATGACATGTCGATTTTTCATGAAACGACTTTGTGAGCGCGTAGCACATGAAGATGTACGTGTGAAATTTTTGTTTCAATTTTTTTGACATTTTAAAATGTGTCTAACATGTATTTCAAGATAAAGGGAGCATACGCTCCCATGTGCCAAAACATCACTCCCGTTTTTTATCACAATATATCTGTGTGCTACTCTAGTGATGTTATTAAAGTAGTTTATTCCTCCTGCACGGTGTAATGGTGACAGTGTGTGCATCGTGTAGTACTTGGCGTAGGCTATGATTGTGATCTCTTGTAGATTATGAAGTTAACTATTGCTATGATAGTATTGATGTGATCTATTCCTCCTTTCGTAGTGTGAAGGTGACAGTGTGCATGCTATGTTAGTACTTGGTTTGGTTATGTTGATCTGTTATGCACTCTAAGGTTATTTAAATATGAACATTGAATATTGTGGAGCTTGTTAACTCCGGCATTGAGGGTTCGTGTAATCCTACACAGTTAGTGGTGTTCATCATCCAACAAGAGGGTGTAGAGTCTAGCATCTATTTATTTATTCTGTTATGTGATCAATGTTGAGAGTGTCCACTAGTAAAAGTATGATCCCTAGGCCTTGTTCCTAAATACTGCTATCGCTGCTTGTTTACTGTTTTACTGCATCTTTACTTCCTGCAATATTACTACCATCAACTGCACGCCAGCAAGCACTTTTCTGGCGCCGTTACTACTGCTCATATTCATTCATACTACTTGTATTTCACTATCTCTTCGCCGAACTAGTGCACCTATACATCTGACAAGTGTATTAGGTGTGTTGAGGACACAAGAGACTTCTTGTATCGTGATTGCAGGGTTGCTTGAGAGGGATATCTTTGACCTCTTCCTCCCTGAGTTCGATAAACCTTGGGTGATCCACTTAAGGGAAACTTGCTGATGTTCTACAAACCTCTGCTCTTGGAGGCCCAACACTGTCTACAAGAATAGAAGCACACGTAGACATCAGCTAACAAGAAAGAAAGATAATAAAATAATATATCTACATGTACTTCCCTCTTTTCTACTTAAGCCTCAAGGTATTGTTGTTGTTGACCAATGCTAAGTTTGCCAAAACCAAATAGATTTACTTGATGCTCCCAAAGTGATACCAATACTAACAACAAGATCAATCATATAACAGAAATTGCAAACTAAAATAAGGTGTGCAAAAAGTAAATGATAAAACTTCTCATTAATATTCCATAATGATAACTCACACCAAGGGATACATAGATAACCAACTAAAAGAGAGATACTTCCACACTGCAAACCATCTTATATGATAACTTCCCTACTCATGATATGACACTACTTGACAGTAAAAAGGTAAAAGATAGTGATGATGTGATACCGCGACACTCCCCCCAAGCTTGGAACAAGCCAAGGGGGTGCCAATACCAATGATGAATTACTCCTTCGGTGATGGTGGTGAATTCTTGATAAGCTTCTTAACAAGCTCCTTTAGCTCATCAATCTCGTAGGTGAGGTTGCGGATCAGCTCCGAGTTGTGCTCGACGTGGTTAATGAGTATGTCAGACGGCGAGTCCCAACTCTTAGAGTTGTTTCCCCACTCCTCCGCTTCAGGTTTCATCCTTCCTGCATTGTTAGAACGATCCATATCCCAGCTACTAGGCAGTTCTGCCTTAGGAATCCTTTCAATTTGACTCTTATGAATTAGAGTGTGGACGGGGTTATTGATGCCTGGAGAAGATGTCCTTGGAGCTAGGAAGCGACGTGGGACTTTTCCTCCGGTGCTCATCCGTGCGCCTCTCTTGAGGTTGAACGGATTCTCCACCACCCCGATGCTTGCGACGGTGGCGCGCGGGTATACACGCGGGTCTTCCTCCACTTCTTAATCTTCACTCTCGACTTCTTCTTTCAACTCGGGGTCTTGAATATCTTCCTCCAAAGACCTCTTGCCCTTGTTGTTGGAGACCATGGTGCTTCTAGATCAAAAACAGATCCTGGCAGAAAATAGCTCGAAACAAAACACGACGAGAAGAAGATATACGGACCTCGGGGGATTATATAGCAAAAAAATTCACGACAAAAGGAAAGTACCAGGTCGAACCCGATTGGGAGAGGGACTCCGAGGAGCCGTCCCCATATGGCGGCGCGGCCAGGGTGGGGCCCGCGCCACCACGTGGGGACGCGCCCTCGTGCGTCTCCTCCACTCCGATTCGATCTCGTAATTTTTCATATTTTCTAAAAATAGCAAAAATATTGTTCGGAAAGTTAAACGCAGACTATTTACTACCAAAACTGTTACCTATTCGAAGTCGAACTCTGCAGAACTATCAATTTGATCTTTGATGAAAGTTTCCGGAGTCACCACTCGAATAACATCAACATCTTCATTATAAGAATCTCCAGAAATATAATGTTTGAGTCTTTGTCCATTCACCACTTGTGTGGCATCATCTTTCAGCGAAGCAATTTTTATTTCCCCTGAACGATACACCTCCACAATGACATATCGTCCTTCCCATTTTGAGAGTAATTTTCCTGCAAAAAATCTGAGACGAGACCGATACAATAGGACTTTATCTCCAACATTAAATTATCTCTTAATAATTCTTCTATCATGCCATTTCTTAACTTTCTCCTTAAAAAGTCTAGAATTTTCATAAGCTTCACTTCTCCACTCATCTAAAGAACTCAATTGTAGCAATCTTTTCTTACCGGCAAGTTTAAAATCTTTATTAAGTTCTCTTACAGCCCAATAAGCTTTGTGCTCTAGTTCTAAAGGTAAATGACAAGCTTTTCCATAAACCATTTTATAAGGAGACATACCCATAGGATTTTTATAAGCAGTTCTATAAGCCCACAACGCTTCCTTCAACTTACTAGCCCAATTTTTTCTAGATTTATTAACAATCTTTTGCAAGATAGATTTAATTTCTCTATTTGATAATTCTACTTGCCCACTAGTTTGAGGATGATAAGCTGAAGCAATTCTATGATTAATACCATATTTAGCAAGAGTTTTTCTAAAACCACCATGAATAAAATGAGAACCTCCATCAGTCATAAGATATCTAGGTACTCCAAACCTAGGAAAAATAACTTCTAAAAGCATTTTTAAAGAGGTCTCACCATCAGCACTTTTTGTGGGTATGGCTTCCACCCATTTTGTAACATAATCAACAGCAACAAGTATATGAGTGTTACCTTCTGAAGAAGGGAAAGGACCCATGAAGTCAAATCCCCAACAATCAAATGGTTCAATAACGAGAGTATAATTCATAGGCATTTCATTGCGTCTAGAGATATTACCAACTCTTTCACATTCATCACAAGATAAAATAAACTTTCTTGCATCTTTAAGGAGAGTTGCCCAATAAAAACCTGACTGTAGAACCTTTAGTGCGGTTCTATCTCCGGCGTGATGTCCTCCATAAACACTACCATGACACTTAATCAATATCTCTTGTTGTTCATATTCGGCAACACATCTTCGCATAATACCATCCACTCCTTCTTTATATAAGTGTGGGTCATCCCAAAAATAATGCCTCAAGTCATAAAAGAATTTCCTCCTTTGCTGAGCTGAAAAGGTTGGAGGCAAATACTTGGAAACAATAAAGTTAGCATAATCCGCATACCAAGGACTATCTCGCGAGCTCACCTTTATTGCAGCCAATTGTTCATTTGGAAAACTATCATTAACAGGAACAGGATCATAAGCAATATTTTCCAATCTAGACAAATTATCAGCAACAGGATTATCAGCACCTTTCCTATCTACAATATGTAAATCAAATTCTTGGAAAAGAAGCACCCATCTAATAAGCCTTGGCTTAGCATATTTCTTTTCCATAAGGTACCTAATTGCAGCATGATCAGTATGAACTGTGACTTTTGAATCAACAATATAAGGTCTAAACTTGTCACAAGCAAAAACTACAGCTAATAACTCTTAGTTGTTGCATAATTTCTTTGAGCAGCATCAAGAGTCTTACTAGCATAATGAATAACATTCAATTTTTATCTACTCCCTGTCCAAGAACAGCACCTATAGCAAAATCACTAGCATCACACATAATTTCAAAAGGTAAATTCCAATCAGGAGGTTCAACTACAGGAGCAGTTGTTAAGGCTTTCTTTAGAGTTTCAAAAGCTTCCTTACAATCATCATCAAAAACAAAAGGTACATCTTTTTGAAGAAGATTAGTCAGAGGCTTTGAAATTTTAAAGAAATCTTTAATAAATCTCCTATAAAAACCAGCATGACCAAGAATACTACGAATACCTTTAACATCCCTAGGATAGGGCATCTTCTCAATTGCTTCAACTTTAGCTCTATCAACTTCAATACCTCTCTCAGAAATTTTATGTCCCAATACAATTCCTTCATTAACCATAAAGTGGCATTTCTCCCAATTAAGAACAAGGTTAGTTTCTTCACATCTCTACAAAACTTTATCAAGGTTTCGCAAACAATTATCAAAAGAATTCCCATAGACAGAAAAATCATCCATGAATACCTCTACAATCTTTTCACAAAAGCCATGAAAAATAGCAGACATGCATCTTTGAAAAGTAGCAGGAGCATTACATAAACCAAAAGGCATACGCCTATAAGCATAAGTTCCATAGGGACAAGTGAAAGTGGTTTTCTCTTGATCTTTAGCTCTAACAGCAATTTGTGAAAACCCAGAATAACCATCAAGAAAGCAGAAATGAGTATTTTTAGATAACCTTTCTAGCATTTGATCAATAAAAGGTAAAGGGCAATGATCTTTCTTAGTAACTTTATTAACCTTTAGAAAATCAATGCACATTCTATATCCTACAACTACTCTTTGAGGGATGAGCTCATCATTATCATTAGGTACAACAGTTATTCCTCCTTTCTTAGGAACACAATGCACAGGACTAACCCATCTACTATCAGCAATAGGATATATAATACCAGCTTCAAGAAGTTTCAATACCTCATTCCTTACCACATCCTTCATCTTAGGAATTAGACGACGCTGATGTTCAACAACAGGCTTTGCATCATCTTCCATGTTGATGGCATGTTGGCAAATAGAGAGAGAAATCCCCTTCAAGTCATCAAGAGTGTAGCCAATAGCTCCTCGGTGTTTCTTCAATATTTCCAATAATCTTTCTTCCTCAAGATCTGAAAGCTTATGATACGTCTCCGACGTATCGATAATTTCTTATGTTCCATGCCACATTATTGATGATATCTACATGTTTTATACACACTTTATGTCATTATTATGCATTTTCCGGAACTAACCTATTGACGAGATGCCGAAGGGCCAGTTCCTGTTTTCTGCTGTTTTTGGTTTCAGAAATCCTAGTAAGGAAATATTCTCGGAATTGGACGAAATCAACGCCCAGGTTCCTATTTTTGCACGAAGCTTCCAGAAGACCGGAGGGGAGACGAAGTGGGGCCACAGGGCGCCGACACAGTAAGGCGGCGCGGCCAAGGGGGGGCCCGCGCCGCCCTAGTGTGTGGCCCCCCTGTCAGGCCTCCGAGGCTGCCCTTCCGCCTACTTAAAGCCTCTGTCGCGAAAACCCTATCACGTTGGACGAAACCAGAGAAAACCTTCCAGAGCCGCCGCCATCGCGAAGCCAAGATCTGGGGGACAGGAGTCTCTGTTCCGGCACGCCGCCGGGACGGGGAAGTGCCCCCGGAAGGCTTCTCCATCGACACCACCGCCATCTTCATCAACGCTGCTGTCTCCCATGAGGAGGGAGTAGTTCTCCATCGAGGCTCGGGGCTGTACCGGTAGCTATGTGGTTAATCTCTCTCCTATGTACTTCAATACAATAATCTCATGAGCTGCCTTACATGATTGAGATTCATATGATGATGCTTGTAATCTAGATGTCATTATGCTAGTCAAGTGGATTTTACTTATGTGATCTCCGGAGACTCCTTGTCCCACGTGTGTAAAGGTGACAGTGTGTGCACCGTGTGGGTCTCTTAGGCTATATTTCACATAATACTTATTCACTGAGTTATGATTTGAGTTGGATGTCTCTATGAAATTGTGGTGTGTTAGTACCTCCTGTGAATGCTCAAAGTGACATCGTGGGGTGTTCATTAGTACTTGGGAATGCATCTTTAAGGTTTGCCTACATGATGGATTAGTGTTCGTTATCTTGCTAGAGAGTAATTCAGAGTAGCATAGTGAAGTGCTTATTTATATCTCTTTATGATTGCAATGTGTTTTGTATCACAATTTATCTGTGTGCTACTCTAGTGATGTTATTAAAGTAGTTTATTCCTCCTGCACGGTGTAATGGTGACAGTGTGTGCATCGTGTAGTACTTGGCGTAGGCTATGATTGTAATCTCTTGTAGATTATGAAGTTAACTATTGCTATGATAGTATTGATGTGATCTATTCCTCCTTTCGTAGTGTGAAGGTGACAGTGTGCATGCTATGTTAGTACTTGGTTTGGTTATGTTGATCTGTTATGCACTCTAAGGTTACTTAAACATGAATATCGAATATTGTGGAGCTTGTTAACTCCGGCATTGAGGGTTCGTGTAATCCTACACAGTTAGTGGTGTTCATCATCCAACAAGTGGGTGTAGAGTCTAGCATCTATTTATTTATTATGTTATGTGATCAATGTTGAGAGTGTCCACTAGTGAAAGTATGATCCCTAGGCCTTGTTCCTAAATACTGCTATCGCTTGTTTACTGTTTTACTGCATCTTTACTTCCTGCAATATTACTACCATCAACTGCACGCCAGCAAGCACTTTTCTGGCGCCGTTGCTACTGCTCACATTTATTCATACCACATGTATTTCTCTATCTCTTCGCCGAACTAGTGCACCTATTAGGTGTGTTGGGGACACAAGAGACATCTTGCTTTGTGGTTGCAGGGTTGCATGAGAGGGATATCTTTGACCTCTTCCTCCCTGAGTTCGATAAACCTTGGGTGATCCACTTAAGGGAAACTTGCTGCTGTTCTACAAACCTCTGCTCTTGGAGGCCCAACACTGTCTACAAGAATAGAAGCACCCGTAGACATCAAGCTATTTTCTGGCGCCGTTGCCGGGGAGGAAAGGTAAACGGCACTCACACACCGGATCCCGGCAACGAGGCACTTTTCTGGCGCCGTTGCCGGGGAGGAAAGGTAAAAGGCACTCATACTCCGGTCCCAGGTAACTAAGTACTTTTCTGTTGCCGTTGTGTGTGTGCTCGAAGCTATTTCCTTTAGATCCTGCAATTGCATCTTTTTGTTTCTTGTTTACACTAGTTAGGCATAATGGACAACAATGAGCTTCTTATTCTATTTCCTGATTTAAGACATGGATGGTTTGATGCGAAAATTAAAAAAACCTATGGAACATATTAGTATGAACGCTTTGAACACCATTGTTGCTAATGATATGGAAAATTCTAAGCTTGGGGAAGCTGGCTTTGATGAGCATGATATTTTTAGTCCCCCAAGCATTGAGGAGAAAATTTACTTTGATGATACTTTGCCTCCTATTTATGATGATTATAATGATATTGGTCTTTTAGTACCGCCTGTTATGGAGGATAAATTTGATTATGATTACAATATGCCTCCTATATTTGATGATGAGAATAATAATGATAGCTACTTTGTTGAATTCGCTCCCAGTACAACTAATAAAATTGATTATGCTTATGTGGAGAGTAATGATACTTTTATGCATGTGAATAAGAATGCTTTATGTGATAGTTACATTGTTGAGTTTGTTCATGATGCCTCTGAAAATTATTATGAGAGAGGAAAATATGGTTGTAGAAATTTTCATGTTACTAAAACACCTCTCTATATGCTGAAATTTTTGAAGTTACACTGGTTTTATCTTCCTATGCTTGTTACTTTGCTCTTCATGAACTTGTTTATTTACAAGATTCCTATGCATAGGAAGCATGTTAGGCTTAAATGTGTTTTGAATTTGCTTCTTGATTCTCTTTTTTGCTTCAACTCTTATTTCTTGCGAGTGCATCATTAAAATTGCTGAGCCCATCTTAATGGCTATAAAGAAAGCACTTCTTGGGAGATAACCCATGTGTTTATTTTACTACAGTACTTTGTTTTATATTTGAGTTTTGGAAGTTGTTAGTACTGTAGCAACCTCTCCTTATCTTATTTTATTGCATTGTTGTGCCAAGTAAAGTCTTTGATAGCAAGGTTCATACTAGATTTGGATTACTGCGCAGAAACAGATTTCTGTCTGTCACGAATCTGGACAGAATTCTCTGTAGGTAACTCAAAAAAATCTGCTAATTTACGTGCGTGATCCTCAGATATGTACGCAACTTTCATTCAATTTGGGCATTTTCATCTGAGCAAGTCTGGTGCCACTTTAAAATTCGTCTTTACGGACTGTTCTGTTTTGACAGATTCTGCCTTTTATTTCGCATTGCCTCTTTTGCTGTGTTGGATGGATTTCTTTGTTCCATTGACTTCCAGTAGCTTTATGCAATGTCCAGAAGTATTAAGAATGATTGTGTCACCTCTTAACATGTGAATTTTTGATTATGCACTAACCCTCTAATGAGTTTGTTTTAAGTTTGGTGTGGAGGAAGTTTTCAAGGGTCAAGAGAGGAGGATGATATACTATGATGAAGAAGAGTGAAAAGTCTAAGCTTGGGGATGCCCCCGTGGTTCATCCCTGCATATTTCAAGAAGACTCAAGCGTCTAAGCTTGGGGATGCCCAAGGCATCGCCTTCTTCATCGACAACATTATCAGGTTCCTCCCCTAAAACTATATTTTTATTCCATCACATCTTATGTGCTTTACTTGGAGCGTCTGTTTGTGTTTGTTTTTGTTTATGTTTGAATAAGTTCATCCTTGTGTGGGAGAGAGACACGCTCCGCTGGTTCATATGAACACATGTGTTCTTAGCTTTTAATGTTCATGGTGAAGGTTGAAACTGCTTCGTTAATTGTTATATGGTTGGAAACGGAAAATGCTACATGTAGTAATTGGTAAAATGTCTTGAATAATTTGATACTTGGCAATTGTTGTGCTCATGTTTAAGCTCTTGCATCATATACTTTGCACCCATTAATGAAGAAATACATAGAGCTTGCTAAAATTTGGTTTGCATAATTGGTCTCTCTAAGGTCTAGATAATTTCTAGTAAAGAGTTTGAACAACAAGGAAGACGGTGTAGAGTCTTATAATGTTTACAATATGTCTTTTATGTAAGTTTTGCTGCACCGGTTCATCCTTGTGTTTGTTTCAAATAACTTTGCTAGCCTAAACCTTGTATCGAGAGGGAATACTTCTCATGCATCCAAAATCCTTGAGCCAACCACTATGCCATTTGTGTCCACCATACCTACCTACTACATGGTATTTCTCCGCCATTCCAAAGTAAATTGCTTGAGTGCTACCTTTAAATAATTCAAAATTTATCACCTCTGATTTGTGTCAATGTTTTATAGCTCATGAGGAAGTATGTGGTGTTTATCTTTCATTCTTGTTGGGCAACTTTCACCAATGGACTAGTGGCTTCATCCGCTTATCCAATAATTTTGCAAAAAGAGCTGGCGCGGGGTTCCCAGCCCCCAATTAATCAACCTTCATTAATAATTCTCTTCACATGTTTTGCTCTGATTCATCAGTAAGCAACTTAATTTTGCAAATAGACACTCCTTCATGGTATGTGAATGTTGGAAGGCACCCGAGGATTCAGTTAGCCATGGCTTGTGTAAGCAAAAGGTTGGGAGGAGTGTCATCCATACATAAAACTAAAATACATGTGTAAACAAAAGAGAAGAGGGATGATCTACCTTGCTGGTAGAGATAACGTCCTTCATGGGAGCCGCTCTTTGAAGGTTTGTCTGGCAAGGGGGTTAGAGTGCCCACTACCATTCGTTGACAACAACAAACACCTCTCAAAATTTTACTTTTATGCTCTCTTTATGTTTTCAAAACCAAAGCTCTAGCACAAATATAGCAATCAATGCTTCCCTCTGCGAAGGGCCTTTCTTTTACTTTCATGTTGAGTCGGTTCACCTATTTCTCTCCATCTCAAGAAGCAAACACTTGTGTGAACTGTGCATTGATTCCTACATACTTGCATATTGCACTTGTTATATTACTTTACATTGACAACTATCCATGAGATATACATGTTATAAGTTGAAAGCAACCACTGAAACTTAATCTTCCTTTGTGTTGCTTCAATACCTTTACTATGAATTTATTGCTTTATGAGTTAACTCTTATGCAAGACTTATTGATGCTTGTCTTGAAAGTACTATTCATGAAAAGTCTTTGCTTTATGATTCAGTTGTTTACTCATGTCATTACCATTGTTTTGATCGCTGCATTCATTACATATGCTTACAATAGTATGATCAAGGTTATGATGGCATGTTACTCCAGAAATTATCTTTGTTATCGTTTACCTGCTCGGGACGAGCAGGAACTAAGCTTGGGGATGCTGATACGTCTCCGACGTATCGATAATTTCTTATGTTCCATGCCACATTATTGATGATATCTACATGTTTTATACACACTTTATGTCATTATTATGCATTTTCCGGAACTAACCTATTGACGAGATGCCGAAGGGCCAGTTCCTGTTTTCTGTTGTTTTTGGTTTCAGAAATCCTAGTAAGGAAATATTCTCGGAATTGGACGAAATCAACGCCCAGGTTCCTATTTTTGCACGAAGCTTCCAGAAGACCGGAGGGGAGACGAAGTGGGGCCACGGGGCGCCGACACAGTAAGGTGGCGCGGCCAAGGGGGGGCCCGCACCGCCCTAGTGTGTGGCCCCCCTGTCAGGCCTCCGAGGCTGCCCTTCCACCTACTTAAAGCCTCCATCGCGAAAACCCTATCACGTTGGACGAAACCAGAGAAAACCTTCCAGAGCCGCCGCCATCGCGAAGCCAAGATCTGGGGGACAGGAGTCTCTGTTCCGGCACGCCGCCGGGATGGGGAAGTGCCCCCGGAAGGCTTCTCCATCGACACCACCGCCATCTTCATCAACGCTGCTGTCTCCCATGAGGAGGGAGTAGTTCTCCATCGAGGCTCGGGGCTGTACCGGTAGCTATGTGGTTAATCTCTCTCCTATGTACTTCAATACAATAATCTCATGAGCTGCCTTACATGATTGAGATTCATATGATGATGCTTGTAATCTAGATGTCATTATGCTAGTCAAGTGGATTTTACTTATGTGATCTCCGGAGACTCCTTGTCCCACGTGTGTAAAGGTGACAGTGTGTGCACCGTGTGGGTCTCTTAGGCTATATTTCACAGAATACTTATTCACTGAGTTATGATTTGAGTTGGATGTCTCTATGAAATTGTGGTGTGTTAGTACCTCCTGTGAATGCTCAAAGTGACAGCGTGGGGTGTTCATTAGTACTTGGGAATGCATCTTTAAGGTTTGCCTACATGATGGATTAGTGTTCGTTATCTTGCTAGAGAGTAATTCAGAGTAGCATAGTGAAGTGCTTATTTATATCTCTTTATGATTGCAATGTGTTTTGTATCACAATTTATCTGTGTGCTACTCTAGTGATGTTATTAAAGTAGTTTATTCCTCCTGCACGGTGTAATGGTGACAGTGTGTGCATCGTGTAGTACTTGGCGTAGGCTATGATTGTAATCTCTTGTAGATTATGAAGTTAACTATTGCTATGATAGTATTGATGTGATCTATTCCTCCTTTCGTAGTGTGAAGGTGACAGTGTGCATGCTATGTTAGTACTTGGTTTGGTTATGTTGATCTGTTATGCACTCTAAGGTTACTTAGACATGAATATCGAATATTGTGGAGCTTGTTAACTCCGGCATTGAGGGTTCGTGTAATCCTACACAGTTAGTGGTGTTCATCATCCAACAAGAGGGTGTAGAGTCTAGCATCTATTTATTTATTATGTTATGTGATCAATGTTGAGAGTGTCCACTAGTGAAAGTATGATCCCTAGGCCTTGTTCCTAAATACTGCTATCGCTTGTTTACTGTTTTACTGCATCTTTACTTCCTGCAATATTACTACCATCAACTGCATGCCAGCAATCACTTTTCTGGCGCCGTTGCTACTGCTCGCATTTATTCATACCACCTGTATTTCACTATCTCTTCGCCGAACTAGTGCACCTATTAGGTGTGTTGGGGACACAAGAGACATCTTGCTTTGTGGTTGCAGGGTTGCATGAGAGGGATATCTTTGACCTCTTCCTCCCTGAGTTCGATAAACCTTGGGTGATCCACTTAAGGGAAACTTGCTGCTGTTCTACAAACCTCTGCTCTTGGAGGCCCAACACTGTCTACAAGAATAGAAGCACCCGTAGACATCAGCTTAGCACTAATAATAACAGGATATGTTTTCTTATCATCAATATAAGCATACTTAAGATTATCAGGTAACGGTTTCAAATCAAAAACAGGATCTTCCTTTGGTGGTGGTGTTGTACCTAGATCTTCGACCGGTAAGTCATGTTTAAGAATGGGTTGATGAAGGAAAATTTCATCAAGCTCATTCCTTTCTTCCCTAAAGAGTTCACTCTCATGATCCTCCAAATATTGCTGCAAAGGATTATTAGGAGCAAGAGCAATAGATGCAAGCTGTTCAACACTAAAATCATCATTAGGCAATTCAGCTTCATAAGGAACTTTGGCAAATTTAGAGAAATTAAACTCATAAGATTCACCAGCAAATTTAGTCACAATTTTATCTTTCTTGCAATCTATAATAGCTCCACAAGTATTTAGAAAAGGTCTACCAAATATGATAGGACAAGTCTTACTAGCAGCAGAACCAAGTACCAAAAAGTCAGCAGGATATTTAATCTTACCACATAGAACTTCCACATCTCGAACAATACCAATAGGAGAGATAGTTTCTCTATTAGCTAGCCGAATAACCACATCAATATCCTCAAGTTCACAAGAACCAATTTCATGCATGATTTCCCTGTAAAGCTCATAAGGAATGGCACTAGAACTTGCACCAATATCGCATAAACCAGAATAACAATGATCACCAATTCTAACAGAGAGCATAGGAACACTGGCTTTCCTAGACTTACTAGGATGTGAAACAATATTAGAAGCATCTTCACAGAAAATGATGTGACCATCTTCTACATTTTCAGTCACAAGGTCTTTAACTATTGCAACAGCAGGTTCAACATTTATTTGCTCCTCAGGTTCTATAGGTTTCTTTGCACTTTTGTTAACCACACTAGTTATAACAGAATACTCCTTCATTTTAGCAGGAAAAGGAATTTTTCAATATAAGCTTCAGGAAGAATGTGATCAACAGTTTTAACTTCAATACATTTACCTATAGGTGAATCAGTTTTATCTTTGTAAGGTTCATGATACTTATTAAAACTCTTCCTAGGTAATTCAAAATGAGAGGCAAAAGCTTTATAAAAATTTGCAACAACTTGAGAGTCAAGATCATAAGTAGCACTCATATTTCGAAATTTATCAGTATCCATAAAAGTTTCAATGCATTCATAATAATAATTTATACCTGAGTCTCTACCTTTGTCGTTCTCCCATCCTTCAGTATTCTCTTGAATCCGATCAAGAAGGTCCCATTTAAACTCTTCTTTGTTGCACTTGAATGATCCAGAACAAGTAGTATCCAGCAAGGTTTTATCTTGAAAAGAAAGTCTTGCATATAAATTATCAATGATGATATTACCAGGAAGTTCATGAATGGGGCATTTGAGCATTAAAGACTTCAATATCCCCCATGCTTGGGCAATACTCTCTCCATCATGAGGCCAGAAATTATATATGCGGCTTCGGTCTTTATGAATTTCACTTGGAGGATAGAATTTAGAATAAAATAGAGGCATAATATCCTTCCAATCAAGAGAATGCCCATTCTTCAGCAGTTTATACCAATGCGCCGCTTTACCAGACATCGACATAGAGAATAGTTTCTTCCTAACTTCATCCATAGAAATACCTGCACACTTGAATAACCCGCATAATTCATGTAAAAACAGTAAATGATCTCCAGGATGGACAGTTCCATCCCCTTCATAGCGGTTATCCACAACACGTTCAATAATTTTTATAGGTATTTTATATGGAATCACTTTCTCACCTGGCGCCTCATCCACTACCTTTGCAGTAGTAGATTTTCCAAATAGGAATTCAAGAGAAGATCTCTCCATAATAAATTATAGCAGCAGGCAGAAATAAAAACAGCACGTACAGTAAAAGTTTTCCTTACCAATTCCACTTACCAATAGCGCTTCACTCCCTGGCAACGGCGCTAGAAAATAGTCTTGATGACCCACAAGTATAGGGGGTGCATCGTAGTACTTTCGATAAATAAGAGTGTCGAACCCAACGAGGAGCAGAAGGTGTTGACAAGCAATTTCAATGAAGGATTCACTATAAATGCTCACAGACAAGTTTTTAGGAGGTTTCGATATAGCAGATAAATAAAATACAAGTAAGTAAAATGCGAGAATAATAATTGCAGCATGTGGCCCAATCCTTTTTAGCACAAAGGACAAGCCGGCTTGTTTACTTATGATGACCAAACGTTCTTGAGGACACACGGGAATTTAGTCTAGTGCTTTCGCTTCATATAGTTGATTAATCTTCATTGTTTTGATAAGTGTTGTGTGGGTGAACCTATGCTAATGCACCGCCCTTCCTAGGACTAATACATAGTTGTGATTAAACCCCTTGCAAGCATCCGCAAATACAAGAAAGTAATTAAGATAAATCTAACCACAGCCTTAAACTCTGAGATCCTGCTATCCCTCATGCATCGATATACCAACGGGGGTTCAGGTTGCTGTCACTCCGGCAACCCCACAATTAGCAAACGAATACAAGATGCATTCCCCTAGGCCCATAAAGGTGAAGTATCATGTAGTCGACGTTCACATGACACCACTAGAAGAATAACACCACAACTTAAATATCAAACCATTAAATATTACTCAACATAGTTCACTACTAACATTTAGACTTCACCCATGTCCTCAAGAACTAAACGAACTACTCACAAGACATCATATGGAACATGATCATAGGTGATATGATGATGGATAACAATCTGAACATAAACCTTGATTCAACGGTTTCACTCAATAGCATCAATAACAAGGAGTAATCAACACCGGGAGAGTTTCCCCTATGAAATACTCAAGATTCAACCCTAGATGTTACAGCGGAGACGAGGTGCAGCAGTGGAGATGACGGTGTCGGTGGTGGAGATGATGATGATGATCCCAATGAAGTCCAGCTCGATGATGGTGACGATGGCGATGATTTCCCCCTCCGGGAGGGAATTTCCCCAGCAGATTTCTGCCTGCCAGAGAGCTCTTTTCTCTCTGGTGTTTTCCGCCTCGAGGAGGCGGCGATGACTATCCTCGATGTTCTCCCGCACCTTAGGGTTTCTGGGAGATGAAGTACGTGAAAGGGAGATGCCCGAGGGGGTCGTGGCCCCCCTCCCCACGTGGCGACGCGCCGGCATTGGTGGTCGCGCCGGCCCATGGGGAGGGCCCATGGCGGCCCTCCTCGGCCTCCCCTTTTGGCTGGCTCAGTCATCTGGAAAAATAGGAGCTTCGGTATATTTTCCGTCAATTGTTGATCTTCAGAAATATTGTATCCTGACGGTGCTTTTTCCAGCAGAATTCTGACTCCGGTGAGTAATTCTCCAATAATCATGAAACATGCAAAATAGGTGAAATAACATAAGTATCATCTCTAAATATGAAATATATCAATGAATAACAGTAAATTATGATATAAAATAGTGATGCAGAATGGACGTATCAGGGTCGACTAGGGGTTTAGGTCTCGAAGCCTCCCCAGTTTAGGGTTTAGGGTTTAGGGGAGCTACTTTTGCACCAGTACACCTTCCACCACACTTTCACACATATCATAGGTCCACATGAAAGATTTGGTGGTATTCCGGTGCTCAGGCGGTCGTTCTCCCCCTCCCCCCAAAACAGCGGTATGTGTGTCCCGACGGGTCTACCCCCTAGATTTCTCCGCGGGAGGGTGCACCAATGTACTTTTTCATTGTTTTAGGTTTGTTTAGGACATATACACATGGAAAACCAAGATTGGGACCCTTTTGGCACATGGTAGCCTCCGGCATACCCGTAGCTAGAGCCATTATCACACGAGGGTGTGCCTGATCTACTAGTTAGGGTTAGCGCTAGGATTTAGGGGTAGGGCTAGGGTTTAGGGTCAGGGTAAGGATTTAGGGTTAGGTATAGGTTTAGGGTTTAGGATTAGGAGTTATGATGCAGGGTTTTGCAGCTCCCGTGTCAGCACCTATAGTTAATGGTTTAGGGTCGACTAGGGGTTTAGGGCTCGAAGCCTCCCCAGTTTAGGGTTTAGGGTTTAGGGGAGCTACTTTTGCACCATTGCACTTTCCACCACACTTTCACACATATCATAGGTCCACATGCAAGATTTGGTGGGATTCCGGTGCTCCGGCGATCGATCTCCCCCTCCTCCCCCCAAAAACAGCGGTATGTGTGCCCCGACCACGGGCTTCGGATCTAGCTGTCGAGCGGTTATGGGTATGTTCTTCCTCGGGCCTCTACGTTTCCTTTACATGTTTTCCATTGAAATGTTAAGAACATCGCGGCAACACAACATAGGCGGAGATGGCAGCAAAGTAGCAGGCGGCCAAGGAGCAAAGGGCGCATATGGAGCAGCAGATTATGGACTACCAGCAACACCAGGCATAGATGATGCAACAGATGCAACAGCAACAGCAGATGATCCAGCAACACCAGGCACAGATGAGCTGGCTGCTAAGCCAGACCAATCTGTCTTCTCCACCGGGGAGTCTGTTGGAGATATGCCCAAGAGGCAATAATAAAGTGGTTATTATAATATCTTTGTGTTTATGATAAATGTTTGCATACCATGCTATAATAGTATTAACCGAAACATTGATACATGTGTGTTATGTAAACAACAAGGAGTCCCTAGTAAGCCTCTTGTATAACTAGCTTGTTGATTAATGGATGATCATGGTTTCGTGATCATGAATATTGGATGTTATTAATAACAAGGTTATGTCATTGGTTGAATGATATAATGGACACTGATGACCCACAAGTATAGGGGGTGGTGTCGAACCCAACGAGGAGCAGAAGGTGTTGACAAGCAGTTTCGATGAAGGATTCACTGTAAATGCTCACATACAAGTATTCAGGGGGTTTTGATATAGCAGATAAATAAAGTACAAGTAAATAAAATGCGAGAGTAATAGTTGCAGCGAGTGGCCCAATCCTTTTTAGCACAAAGGACAAGCCGGTTTGTTTACTTATAATGACCAAACGTTCTTGAGGACACACGGGAATTTAGTCTAGTGCTTTCGCTTCATATAGTTGATTAATCTTCATTGTTTTGATAAGTGTTGTGTGAGTGAACCTATGCTAATGCATCGCCCTTCCTAGGACTGATACATACTTGTGATTATACCCCTTGCAAGCATCCGCAAATACAAGAAAGTAATTAAGATAAATCTAACCACAGTCTTAAACTCTGAGATCCTGCTATCCCTCCTGCATCGATATACCAACGGGGGTTCAGGTTGCTGTCACTCCGGCAACCCCACAATTAGCAAACGAATACAAGATGCATTACCCTAGGCCCATAAAGGTGAAGTATCATGTAGTCGACGTTCACATGACACCACTAGAAGAATAACACCACAACTTAAATATCAAACCATTAAATATTACTCAACATAGTTCACTACTAACATTTAGACTTCACCCATGTCCTCAAGAACTAAACGAACTACTCACGAGACATCATATGGAACATGATCAGAGGTGATATGATGATGAACAATCTGAACATAAACCTTGGTTCAATGGTTTCACTCAATAGCATCAATAACAAGGAGTAATCAATACCGGGAGAGTTTCCCCTATGAAATAATCAAGATTCAACCCTAGATGTTACAGCGGTGATGAGGTGCAGCGGTGGAGATGATGGTGTCGGCGGTGGAGATGATGGTGATGATGATCCCAATGAAGTCCAGCTCGATGACGGTGACGATGGCGTCGATTTCCCCCTCCGGGAGGGAATTTCCCCGGCGGATTTCAGCCTGCCGGAGAGCTCTTTTCTCTCTGGTGTTTTCCGCCCCGCAGAGGCGGCTGTGTCTCCTCGCGATTATTCCCAGCACCTTAGGTTTTCGGGTAGATGAAGTACGCAAAAGAGAGGAGGCCGAGGGGGGCTGTGGGCCCCCTCCCCACAAGGTGGCGCGACCAGGGCAGGGCCCGCGCCGAACTATGGGGGGGCCCATGGCGGCCCTCCTCGGCTCCTCCTTTTGGCTGGCTCATTCTTCTGGAAAAATAAGATCTTCGGTGTAATTTCCGTCAATTGTTGATCTCCAGAAATATTGCATTCTGACGGTGCGTTTTCCAGCAGAATCCAGACTCCGGTGAATGATTCTCCAATAATCATGAAACATGCAAAATAGATGAAATAACATAAGTATCATCTCTAAATATGAAATATATCAATGAATAACAGTAAATTATGATATAAAATGGTGATGCAAAATGGACGTATCAACTCCCCCCAAGCTTAGACTTCGCTTGTCCCCAAGCGAAACTGAACTCAGTAAACAAGACCACATGTTTATGGAGTGAAGAGTCGATAAATAAAATACGGACAAGAAGCATCATATTAATTCACACAAGACATTCTAGTGAACAACTTCCTCATATAATTCAACTTGAAACAAGTAGAAGGAAATCACAAATAAAGGTACATAGGAAATCATAATTGGTGATGGCAAACTTCATTCTTGGTCAGAGAACAATTAACAGATTGTACCTATTTGTCGAGCAGCGCTCTTATATTAAAGCTTATACGGCAAAACTTGCATACTCAATCATAATAATCTCCTCATAATCATTGATAACTTTCAAAGCTATATTCATTCAGATAAAACTTGTACTAAACAAGAAAGAATAAAAGGCATGATTAAATAGATCACAATATAGATGGTTGGATCACAACAACTCAATTGCTTGCTTAAGATGGAGGGAAATAGGTTTACTGACTCAACATGAAAGTAAAAGATAGGCCCTTCGCAAAGGGAAGCAAGGATTAAATCATGTGCTAGAGCTTTTTAAGTTTTGAAATCATATAAAGAGCATAAAAGTAAAGTTTTGAGAGGTGTTTGTTGTTGTCAACGAATGGTAGTGGGTACTCTAACCCCCTTGCCAAACAGACGTCCAAAGAGCGGCTCCCATGAAGGACGTTATCTCTACCAGCAAGGTTGATCATCCCTCTTCTCTTTTGTTTACACATGTACTTTAGTTTTATTTATGGATGACACTCCTCCCAACCTTTGCTTTCACAACCATGGCTAACCGAATCCTCGGGTGCCTTCCAACATTTCACATACCACGGAGGAGTGTCTATTTGCAAAATTAAGTTGCTTACTGATGGATCAGGGCAAAACATGTGAAGAAAATTATTAATGAAAGTTAATTAATTGGGGCTGGGAACCCCGTTGCCAACTCTTTTTGCAAAATTGTTGGATAAGCGGATGTGCCGCTAGTCCATTGGTGAAAGTTGCCCATCAAGATTGAAAGATGAAACACCACATACTTCCTCATGAGCTATAAAACATTGACACAAATAAGAGATAATAACTTTTGAATTGTTTAAAGGTAGCACATGAAGTATTTACTTGGAGTGGCGCAAAATACCACATAATAGGTAGTTATGGTGGACACAAATGGCATAGGTTTGGTTTAAAGGTTTGGATGCACGAGAGGCATTCCCTCTCAGTGCAGGTCTTTGGCTAGCAAGGTTGATTAGCAAGCATAAGAGTTGAGGGAAACAAACAAATATACATGTGATAGAAACAATCATGCATCTTTCTTGTAAGCACAAATAATTTTAACTTCAGAATACTAAGCTCATAGCTAACAAGAAAGATAATGAAATAACATATCTACATGTATTTCCTCTTTTCTACTTAAACTCAAAGTGTTGTTGCTATTGACCAATGCTAAGTTTGCCAAAACCAAATAGATTTAATCAATGCTCCCAAAGTGATACCAATACTAACAACAAGATCAATCATATAATAGAGATTGCAAACTAAAATAAGGTGTGCAATATGTAAATGATAAAACTTCTCATTAATATTCCATAACGATAACTCACACCAAGGGATACATAGATAACCAACTAAAGAGAGATACTTCCACATCTCGAACAATACCAATAGGAGAGATAGTTTCTCTATTAGCTAGCCGAATAACCACATCAATATCTTCAAGTTCACAAGAACCAATTTCATGCATGATTTCTGTGTAAAGCTCATAAGGAATGGCACTAATACTTGCACCAATGTCGCATAAACCATAATAACAATGATCACCAATCCTAACAGAGAGCATAGGAACACTGGCTTTCCTAGACTTATTAGGATGCGAAACAATATTAGAAGCATCTTCACAGAAAATGATATGACCATCTTCTACATTTTCATTCACAAGTTCTTTAACTATTGCAATAGCAGGTTCAACCTTTATTTGCTCTTCAGGTTCTATAGGTTTCTTTGCACTTTTATTAACCGCACTAGTTATAACAGAATACGCCTTCATTTTAGCAGGGAAAGGAGTTTTTTCAATATAAGCTTCAGGAAGAATATGATCAACAGTTTTAATTTCAACACGTTTATCTATAGGTGAATCAGTTTTATCTTTGTAAGGTTCATAATACTTATCAAAATTCTTCCTAGGCAATTCAAAATGAGGGGCAAAAGCTTTATAAAAATTTGCAACAACTTGAGAGTCAAGACCGTAAGTAGCACTCATATTACGAAATTTATCACTATCCATAAAAGTTTCAATGCATTCATAATCATAATTTATACCTGACTCTCTATCTTTGTCGTTCTCCCATCCTTCAGTATTCTCCTGAATCCGATCAAGAAGGTCCTTTTTAAACTCTTCTTTGTTGCGTGTAAATGATCCAGAACAAGTAGTATCTAGCAAGGTTTTATCTTGAAAAGAAAGTGACGTGGGCATTACCCTTCGGGTAACCGATGTTGCTCCACCCTATATGGTCTAGCTGGAGGCCCATGAAGGTACCCGATGGCAAGGTGGGCCACTAGGACGGTGCAACGGAAGATTCCTTGAAGTACAAGACACGGAAGGAGACGAACAAGGAAAGTTTAGAGATAGATCTACTGTAAACCTAGTCGTACTCGGTTAGACCTCTTGAGACCTGGCCTCCTATATAGAGGCCAGGAGAGGGGCTGCCGAGGGGACACAATCAATCTTAACAACCTTAGCCACCAAAAGCTTAAAGCTAGGTCAACATAGCACTTAGCCATCTCGACGAGATCTCAGCCGAACTATTCGGCACCCCATTGTAACCCATTATCATCATAATCAAGAATAGACAGGCAGGACGTAAGGGTTTTACCTCATCGAGGGCCCCGAACCTGGGTAAATCGCTCTCCCCGCTTGTCTGTGAACCGATGTCTCGTGTCAGCTTGCAGGATTCCATCAACCCTAAGCCCCTATCGGAGGGCATTGCCGAGGAGCACCCTCGACAATTGGCGCCGTCTGTGGGAACCCTGTCGGCACAAGATCGGTCATCGGTAGATCCAGTCATGTCACCGGCAACTTCATCGACACCATCATTGCCAAACCCTGGAAGCCCGATTCGATTTGGCTCCTATGAATTCACCCCGCACAGCGATTCCTCCCGCTCAACCTTCTCAGATCTACAAGGAAACATGGAGATGACCTTCGGCAGCGTCCACTACAACGTCAACACGGAAGGAATCCTTCGGCTGCTTGAATCGCCCACTTCCAGATCGACGAGTCCAGGCGCGTCATCATCACTCGACCTTTCGGCTGGTCTGACAGGCTCGATGAGTTCACCCGCGCCCTCGACTCCCCGTTCGGCGTCTTCCATGTCGGTAGGATCCGACAATCCTACACCTTTGGAGTTAACCTCGTACTACTGCTTGAACTGCGACACCAGGCACAGGCTGGGATCGAGCGACACACCGTTCATCTGCAATGCCTAGTATTCATCGGGAGAGGACAGTGTCGACAGCATCATCCAAGGAACCACCCGAAGAACGGCACACCACCAGGTTTATGTCGCCAATAACACGGGAAACACAAGGCACAGAGGAGACGAAGACCACACTCCTCGTTCCAGTAGACAAGCAAGTTTCAAAAACAGTGCCAGCAACCACAACAGCGACTACACCATCGCGGACGAGGAGTGGACAACAGCCAAGGCAGCAGTACTTAACAACACGCCGCTCCCCACGGGGACCTCGGTTGGAACCCTCAACGCCTATCGCTCTATACTAGAGAAAAACCGGGAGCACCTATCGAAAGAGCAAGCCACCCTCGAGAGACGCCTATCTGCGGCAGACCGATCCAGCGAACGATGAAGAGGCTCGCAAGGGAGCGCCTCTCGAAATACTCAGGGGGCAGGCAAGCACCGGTCGAGACTATCCAGGCTTTCGGAAGATGACGCTAGAGAAATAACGTCGAACCTGACCAAGTCCTTTATGACCACGGACACCGCGGGCATGCCACGGCCTAAAACCGTTGCAGGAGCAACAGCCAACCTCGCTGCATACCTCATCAACCAGCGCCCTGAAGGATCCATGGCTCAAGCCCACCGAGGCGCCCTAGAAAGTCTCGCGATATTGGGAAATAATCTAGTTCCGCGAAAGGAAAAGACCACGTTGCAGGCTAGTGGCTCAAAGCATCATGCAAGAGATGCTCGGGATGAAATCACCCAGAGCAGGATCGACAAAGCAAGGTGACGACTCGCCGCTAGGGAGGAGAATGACAGTGATTCTTCGGATGAGAATCAGGAGTACGACGGCGAGCTCAGGGGAGCCGACTGCTTAAGCTACAAAATCCGCGAGGCGATGCCACCTAAAAAGTTCAAGCCCACTCCTACTGACGCTGCCAAATATGATGGGCAGCAGGAGCCAAGATCCTGGATAGACGACTACCTGCAGACTGTGATTCTGCATAAGGGGAACCAGATAGCAGCAATGCAGTGCTTGCAGCTTTACCTAAAGGATTCAGCGCGAGCCTGACTAAGGGGGCTGCCGAAGGGTTCCATCAAATCATGGGACGACCTAGTAGATGCCTTCGTTGCCAATTTCCAAGCAACATATAAGAGACCCGTTGGGATTGAAGAGTTACGGAATTGCCAGCAAAAGCAGAAGGAATCGATGCGCTCATACATCGGGAGATTCACCAAACTCCTAAACGCTGCCGAAGATGTATCTGTCGACAGAGCAGTCGACGCTTTCAGCGATGGCGTCCGACGTGAAAGCTACATAGAAGAACTCGGACGCAGAAAGCCAAAAACCATAACCAAGTTAATGGAAATTGCCAACAGCTGGGCCGATGGCGAGGACAACGTGCGATGGCCGCGGCAGCGCAGTGACGACGAAGACGATGACCAGCCGAAGCACGACTCGAGTGGTCGAAGGGATCGTCACAAGAGAAGGAAGAACCGCAGCTATGACGACAACAACCTGGTAGCCGCAGGGTACTCTGATCGGCAGGACGATCGATACGACGATAGAAGAGACGATCGATAGGACGGTAACCGGAACAACTCTGGGAACCGTGGCAATTATAAACCACGGCAGCAGAGGACTCCCGAACTGCCCTACGCTGAGCAGATCAACGCCCCTGTTACCTGTACTCGTATCTCGATTCTAAGGACGGCAAAACGAAGTCGAGCCACTTGCTCAGGGACTGTCGGCAGTTCATTGACATGCACAAACTCATCCGGCGAGCGGAGCCAAAGAACCGCCACCACCACCACCACCACCTCCACCGCAGCATCAAGTCCAGCAGGCTCAACCTCATCAACCCAACGAGGCATTCCCACCACCACGTGGGCAGATGAGCATGATCCATAGGACAGGTGTCTCGAGAAGAGAAATGAAGAAGCTCACCCGAGATATTAACCTGGCAGAAAGCATCATGGTGAACATCCCCGAGTATGTCGAGTGGTCCTCTCAGAACATTACGTTCAGTCGGGCAGATCACCCGATGACCATACCAAAACCAGGACACGTTGCCTTAGTAGTCGAGGCACAAATCGGGGGGTTCAAGATGAGCAAAGTCTTCATGGATGGTGGAAGCGGGCTAAACCTGATATTCGTCGACACAATCAAAAGTATGGGGATCACCATGAGAATGTTAGAAGAAACAGACACTTGCTTCCATGGGATTCTTCCAACTGCACCGGGCTACTCTCTTGGCAAAGTTTACCTGAAAGTCGTCTTTGGCAAAACCGACAATTTCAGGAAGGAAAAGATCGAGTTTGAAGTAGTGAACTGGGAGTCACAGTATCACGCTATACTCGGAAGACCAGCTTATGCCAAGTTCATGGCTGTGCTGCACTACGCATACCTCAAGCTGAAAATGCCTGGGAACAACGGGACAAACATCACAGTCTATGGAAGTTTTTCACGCTCGGACAATTGTGATCGCGACTTTCAGAGGATCGCTGCGAAGTTTGGGTTAAAACAAGAAATTGTCGATCCTCCACCCAAGCTATCGATACATGAAATTAAGGAGGAGAAACATGTCAGGGAGACCAAGAAGAAGCCAGACGACCTTGCTCAAAAGCTTCAGCAGCAAAAATCTCGGCAGTTGATGGCACATCAGCCTTACAAGACAGCAAGACATTGGCAATCGCTATCGAAACCCCCACTGCAGTCAATGACGCTTCAAAAACCGTTAACGCGGTAGACAAGCCTAAAGATAAGAAGAACCCCTTCCTTGCTTAGAATAGTTGAATAATGTTTTGCTTTCTCTTTTACTTTCAGTAGGGCTTCCCCTTTTTTACGCCCTTTAGTACCGTGTTTACCTTATTAATGAGAACTTCAGTTTTGATCCCTTGCTAAGCATGCAGTAATTTGGAGCAATTAATCCGCATCATCGTAACCTTTGTTTACACCCCTCGGTGAACGATGGTGCAATGTAGTACGCGGCAAAAGATTGTGTTCCGAAAAAGCCTCTACGAGTGCTAAAGGATGCAAAAAACAAGGGCGATGACCTTTCCTCTGCTATAGATGCCTCTACGAGAGCCGAAAATAGCAAGAGTTTGGAAATATACATAATACAACCCACGTTCGATATTTTACTTATGGAAATATCAAAGAACAACGGGCTCATCGGCAGAATCATTGCACCCGAAATATTCGGGAGTGACTGTCGAAACATACATCGGTTGAAAGCAAAGTTGCACATACAACGGGTTTAGCAAGACCTGCAACACGAGCTGATCACTCAAACGTTTGCTGACCAACGAATATGAAAAACGCTTAAACGGACAATTAAGATTTGCTCCCTCAAAATTTGCCAACGGCATCAACACGGTAAAACTACATATACATGTATCTACCGAATAAAAAGTTTCGGCTAAACAATCCTAATACTTGGATGAAGTAGCCAAAATAACCTATTTACAAAACAACCCTAATCCCTGAAATCACCCTTGCGGAGTTTCTCTTTCCTCAGGTACCTTCGAATACTCCTCAAGCTTGTCGACAATTATATTGGCAGGCAGCAATACCTTCGGATACAGAGTCTCCAAGTCACCAACCTCGTTGGCGATAGCAAGCAGATTTGCTGAGGGGTTGCGTGCAAGCACAAGGGCAAGTGCACACCTGGCCCCTGCGAAAACTTGAGCTCGCACCAAGTCTCGAATCTTCTTGGTATTCCCAAACTCAGACATCAGAGTCAGCAGCGTAGGGGGAATCGCGTTTAAAGGGAACATCGTCCTCCAAACTACCCTCAGGGCTTTGTAGCACTTGTCGAAGAAATGGTGGACTTGCTGAACTCGATCCTGAAATTGTGCGACAGCCGAAGCCTTCGAGTGTTCCCGCCAGAAAATTTCTTCGGCTGATGACAGCTGGGTCAATGCGTGCACACGCTCGTGAATCCGCTTGTTCTCTTCCGCACGGTTCAAAGCTATGACTGGCAAAGGAATCAATAGAGGATCAGACAATGCATTGTTGACAAAAGAGTGCAAGGACCAAGAAACTTACAGTTCAAACTCTCGGTAGCTTTATGCAGTTCAGTAAGAGCGTACCGCTCTACTTCGGCTGCAATCTCGCTCTTCTTATTGATAATAGCAGCTAAGGCATAAGTGCTGCGCAGATCCTTCTCCATCTGAGCGATCCGATCCTTCATACGTTGGATTCGGTCACCTTCAGGAAGAGCACTCGAAGAGTCGTCGACAAATGCGGGCACTGGGAAAACCTGCAAGAAACAACGTTAGAAGGGATGACGGATCGGGTCAATTCAAGCATCCGAAGTAACTCCCATCGGGAGAAGTGCAAGTAAAAATGTCATAACAAAGGTGTACTAGCAACATTGCTAGCACGGAGTTTATTACAAACATAAGTTTTGCAACAGAACAATGTTTCACATCAGCTCGAAGAAAAGCTTGTTACAAAAATCAAAGGGCTTGGGTCTGAGTCGATAAACTGGGGCCAGCCGATGTCTTCCTTGACGAAACTAGTTCAAGGAGCTGGCGAGCACACTTAAGGGCAGAGGTTTTGAAGACGCTTAAATCAATGAACTGCCCATCTTGCTCTTTCGGCAGCTCCTTAGTCATTTCTTCGATGTCAGCCTTAAAGCCGTGACCCATCATAAGTTGGAAGGCAAGGAGGGCACCATAGGTACGCGAAGTGCGTTTGAATACCTCGATAACCTCCTTGGTGTCAACCGCGAAGGCATCGATCAACTGCCCCAGAGTCTTGTCTTGCTTGATCTTGGGGAAGATCATCGAGTGCATCCACGCCATGGCACCTTTCCCCTTTTCGAGAAGCTCCCGCGTAAGCTGGTGGGAGGCGAGAGTCATCGATACACCATTTGCAGGAGAGTTATTCGGAACTTTGTCCAAGGCATTGGCGGGGATGTTGGCAGCTTCTGCAAAAGAATAGAATGGAAAAGATCATTAGCAAAAGATCGAATTCATAAAGTACAATAATCGACAGAGAAGTATAAAAGAAATTACCAAGCAAAGCTAATGAAGACTGGCGAAAGAGTTCATCTTTTTCAGCTGCTTGAGCTTCGGCAGCCAGCCTCGACGCTTCTTCTTCCTTCAGCTTCTCCTTCAGCTTGGCCAGTTCCTCCTTCAGGGAGTCGACTTCTTGGCGAGCTGTGGCGGCCTTTTTAATGGCGCCATCCAACTTCAAGGAAGAAGATTTAACTTCCTCTTGCAGCCGAACCTTGTCAGCCTCTAGGGAAGTGAATTGGGAAGCAAAGGCCTCCAAAGAGGAAATAACACCTCGCAGATCCTTAAAAAAGAAGGATGTTTGAAAAAGAATCATTAGACAAGGCACACTCCAAGAAACTCGCGTTGTATTCAAAAAGGACTTACAGAAGGAGGAGTCGTGGCGGCAACAGTTGGGGGAACGTCTTTCCCCTTGGAAAGGGAAGAAGCAGTCGATGCCTGAGCCGCGGGGGCTGCCTTAGGAGCCGAAGCTTCGGAAGCTGCAATGTCCGGTGGAGCAGCGCCAGATTTGGCTTTCTTGGACGAAGGCTCAGAGAAACCTTCGTCGCTACAAAAAGGAAATGATTGACAGAAGTGATGAAAAGAATGCGAGAAATAAGGGGGACAAAGTATGGCATCAGGGAAGAAGGTGCTTACATATCGAAGAGATCGTCTTCGTCGGCAAAGCCGCCGGTTGATCTCTTCATGGGTGAAGCCCTGGTCTCCTCCACAGCTGCATTAACAAAGGCATCACGATCAGCGTCATCATCACGCACTGATCTCTCTGTGTCACAAGCATCATCGGCTGAGGGAGGGAGATCGGTGTGAACAGTTTCGGAATCTATCGGATCATCGTGTTCGCTCTCTGGGCCTATGTGCTCGACAGTGTGAAAATCAACAGGTACTGAGGAGCCTCTTCCTTCAGAGGTATCATTCGGCGAATCATGCAAGTTTTCAGAAACTGTGGGGATCTGTCGAAGAAAAAATAGTAATTATGTCGACCAAGTGGAAGCAGCATAGTAAGAGTATGAAAAGGGGAAGTTACCTCTGGCGGTGGATGTTCGGCATCAAGAGGAGTGTAATAAGATATCAATGGGATCGAGTCCCCCTGACTAAAGAAAGTAAGGCGACAGACTTCATCAAGCAGCTCCTTTTCCGACAGTTCGGCAACATTAATCCTGGTTTCATCCTTCGGGCCTGAATACAACCACATCGGTCGAACTCTAGCCATGACTGGTTGGACTCGACGTTTCAGGAACACCGCTGCCACCTCTGTGCCAACCATAGTTTGGCTATCGGCCTCTTTGATTCGAAGAAATTTGGCAAATAATTCGTCGGTTGCTGCCCTTTCGTCGGGAGAGAGAATGTTCTTCCAAGAATCCTTAGGTTTGGCTTCGAGGACGTCGGCAAAGCAAGGAAGCTGGGACTCGGTTGACAAGGAATCCTTGACATAAAACCATTTCAGTCTCCATCCTTGCACAGATTCTCTCATTGGGAAATTGTTGCTGCCAAAACCCACCGGCGGGCAGCGACGGGCAACACAGTAGAGCCGGGAACAACCTAGGGCTGCGGCTGGCCGAGGTCCCTCCGAGCGACGGCCCGCAAAGCCTTCTGGTACACACGTCCGATGCTGATGCAAGGGCGTGCCACCTGACCTATACCTGGTCAGGAAGGTGATGGAGATGCCTCGCTTAGTTTCCTGCATGGCATACACGTAAACATTAAATACGAGCCTCGATCGGCTCTCAGGTTATCCTGTGAATCGGCTCAGGGAGCCGATCCACCCATGATTCGTACGAGGTGCACGAATATATGGTGGTCCTGCTTGATCAAGATAAAGCTAATGAGATCTACGACGATTTAGGGTTTTCACCGCATAATCGGATCATCCTACTCACGATTGGGCCTCGCGGCCACGCACGGTGATCGTAAGCCGATCCTAGATAGGGCCTAAAAACCAACACGAGGTTGATCCCCGGAACATCCTGTCTAGGACTAGCAAACGACACCCTACGTGCCGCTGGATCCTCCAACCCTTTGTAAGGCCTAACTATTGCAGATATTAAACTAATCCTTGATGAACAAGGAGCAACCGTAACGGATCAGATCTACTAAATAATGATCAAGCGGGGTGCCGCCCCCACACCTAAGATAGGTGTGAGGGCGGCTAGACATGCAAGGGTTGCACTACGATAGCATGTTACGCGAAGAACTATGCTAACCCTAACACGTCTATGATAACTATGTTGCTCGCCATCAACAAGGCTTCAGTACGAGCAACGCATGAACAACGTGGAGCTTGTGCTGCCTAGATCGCAAGATGCGATCTAGGCAGCTTGTTGCTTACCGGTAGAAACCCTCAAGACGAAGGAGTTGGCGATGCGCCGAGATTGATTTGGTTGGTTGAACGTTGGTTGTTGTTTATTCCATAAACCCTAGATACATATTTATAGTCCAGGGGACTTTCTAACGTGGGAATAATCCCCACCGTGCACGATACAGACTCTAACTTTTAATCTAAGATACAATCTACCATAATTAAAGATACACGGGCAATCTAGCCCAAACTCTCCGTGCAAGGCCGCTTCAGAGATCTTCCACGTGTGATCTTCCAAGCCCATCTCTCTTACGGCCCACTTCCTGATTTGGCCAAAATCTGGTGATAACACATGCCCCCCTGGTTTTGGCAATGATAATTTCAAAACCACTCTGTTTTTCCTTCGAAGGGTCATGTCGTGGCAGAGCAGACCTGTCGCAGTATTCTTCATCATGATGCCCTGTCTTTTCAGCTTCTCTGTAAAATTCGATAGCTTTGGCATCACTTCCTCGGAAACTGCAATGGCATTAAATTTCCACCAGGCTTCTCATTATTTAACCGTGCCGATTGATTAGCCCTCTTCATCCCCTTCCTCTGTTCCAGCCATCGGCACCAAAAAACCCTCTTCCTCTGTAGCGATGCCCTCCTCTTCCTCTGTCTCCTCCGGCCTCTCCCTCCAGTCCTTCTCTTCGAGCGAACCGGAGTGGAACTCCGACCACGCGCCAGTGGGCGACCTGCCTCTGACCGATGGGGAAGAGGACCTCAAGTTCCTCATCGATGGGGAGCTGATAAGCGAAAGTGAAGATGACCTCCATCCTTGGGCGAAACCCACCTCCCCCGACGGGAAGGGGGAAGAAGTAGAAGAAGAGGAAGGAAAAGAGGAGGGCGCCCCCCTTCCCCCGCTAAGCTTCTGCCGGCCAAGCGATTCCGCGCTTGGGCGGATAGTGAGGACGATGATGATGACGAGGAGGAAGAGGATCCTCCTCCTCCATCGGGTATCCGCCGACCAAGCGCTTCCGCTCCTGGGCGGACAGCGAGGATGACGATGATGACGAGGAAGACGAAGCTCCGGCCAAAGGCTGGGGTAGCAGCGACGAGGAGCTTCCTGGGAGCAGCGCCGACGACATCGACGACGGCGACGATGAGGACAGCGACGACTAGTAGAGTAGGACTAGTAGTAGCAGTGCACTAGGCACTAGATCCTTCTTTTGAGAGCCATCGGCTCTTTCTTGTAAAGCCGCTCCTTTGAATTAATGAAAATTGTTCTTCCAATTAATCCAATTTCATTCCTTCCGCCTGTCATGCCAAGACCGATAGCAACGTATCGGATTCCTTTTCTTTTGGACGCCCGTGGAGCCGGACTCACATGTCGATTAGCCCGTCAGTCTAGCACTTCTCAAATTCAGGCTGCGATTTGATATCTGACCATAATTTTCGCAATCCCTTAGCCGATGACTACTCATCGGCTATTTTGAGAATCCAGTCCCTTTCCTTTTCTTGCAGCGACAGGACGGTCCAAAACCTGTAAAGCCGGCGGCCTCCTTTTCCGGTTCCTCTCCGTAGCTTTAGCAGTTTTCTTTTGCAACACCTGAACTGCTTTTAGAGAAGATCACGATGCAGGGTCAGTCGATGCGACTCCAATCGGCTCCCAAAGCAGAACATCTACCAAGTTAGCTGCCCCCCGAGCCTTAATCAAGGCGAGAATACCGGCGAGGATGCACAGATCGTTGATCAGCTTTCTTCCACTGAACGTCGATGTTGATGTGAACTTTGAGCACATAGCCAGTAGGTCTTGGTCTTGTGTAACTGTACTAGAGTCGATGCCTGCGCATCGGCTTCGTTTCTCAGTTCTAAAGTCGATGCCCTCGCATCGGCTGTAAATTTTTTTTTTTACTGGCCGATTTTTCCTAATCGGCCCGAATATTTCACTGCACACATGTTCTCCTGCACCTGTTCCCATGTTCATCGTGTTTAGGTGCCCCCCGAGCCGAATCTGTCAGGGAATGGCAGATATCGGCTCTGTAATTTGCACGTCGGCTTCGATAGGATCAAGGACGAACACAAGTAGAACATGTGGTGAGGATAATTTTGGCCGATTGCTGGAATCGGCCTCCACATCGATTGAAGCGCTGACTGAAGGTTCTGTAATGCCCCTTCATAATTTTTTTTGGGGCCGATCACAAGGATCAGCCTCGCCACGTTTGCTCATCGGTTTGTTCTTGCTACTCGGTCAGGCTGGATAGAACCAACCCAACCTCTGACTTTATCATGTTGATGCGCTTGCTGTCGTCCACCTTGAGTGCATCGTATAATCGTGGAGCACTAAGCTCCGTCGGAAGGACGAGCACCATGTTTGTACCAGCCGATGTTTCATCATCGGCTTTCCTTTGCTTGGGGCGCCACTCCATTTTTCGTGGACGACCCTCTTCATCCAGGGTTCGCTGAACTTTCGCAGCCAGATCAGGTCGTGCCTTCCTTAGCGTATGCAAGTATACCCTTTCGGCTTCCTCCAGACCGCGCAATCGCTGAACCCTGCGCTTTTGTGAACGGCTGAGTCCATCAGGGCACCACCTTGGCCGGTGGTACCTGTCTTCTTCTTCTTGTCCCTCGTCTTCTGAATCCTCGAGATCTGCCCACCGAGGGGACTCAGCGCGTTTGCTTTGTGGCGGGAGAGGCCCTAAGCGCTTGAACACGGACACATTGGCTGCCTCCTTCTCCTTCTGGTTGCATTTTGGGCAATTGCCGATTGTGGGCAATCGGCTCATTCCTGAATCCCAGCAGTGTCTGAAGAAGGGGCAGTCCCAGTGCCTGTCGTTGTCATCTTGCTCCCTTGATTTTTCTTTGGCACGGCGCTCGTGCTCCTCCTCATCGCGATCATGCCGACGATATCTTCTGGCTTCTCTAGCCAGACGATCTCTTTCATCATCATCACTGGATCGTCGGCGTCGGTCATACTGACTCACATACTTGTTGAGGAGGTGATCAGAGAGGGGTCGCTGATATCTCATGTTCTTCACTTCTCCCTCTGTGACGTAGCGCTTGCCATCATGACGGAGCCGATCGCGTGGAGCGGCCTCCTCTGTGTCCTTGCTACGAGAGCAGCTGCCCTTGTCTCCATCTTTGCCAGAGTGATGCCCAGGTCCTACCATGTTGATGCTGAACGAGGACCCTGGCTGGCAACCTTCAGGGTAAGTGCATTCTACCATGTTAACGGCGGGGAAGGGTTGGGTGTCGACCTTCATGGCGTACTGGTTGAAAATCAGACGCCCCTTTTCTATCGCCACTTGGATGTGCTGACGACATACCCTGCAGTCGTTGGTGGCATGGGAGAGCGAGTTATGCCATTTGCAGTATGGCTTTCCGTTCAGCTCTTGCACCGTGGGGAATTTGAGACCTTCGGGAATCGTCAACTGCTTTTCCTTGAGCAGAAGGTCGAAGATTTGCTCAGTTTTGGTCACGTCAAAATCAAACCCCCTGGGCGGGCCTGGTGGCTTTACCCATTTGCAGGACACGGGGGTTCCTCCCCGAGTCCATTCAGCCACTGCTATCTCTTGATCTCCCGCAGAAACTTCGTCTTCCTCTGCATCGACCAGGACTACTGCACGCTTGAACTTGTCCTGGTACAGGTCCGGGTGGCGCTGTTCATATGCCGACAGTTTCTGAACCATGTGCGCTGATGAGGGATAGTCTGCTTGGGAGGCCATGTCCTTGAGCGGTGTTGCGAGGCCCGCTACTGCCAACTCGACTGCTTCCTTTTCAGTTATACGAACCGAATAACATCGGTTCCTAAGATTTCTGAAGCGCTGAATGTATTCTGTTACAGTTTCTCCATGCTTCTGACGTAATTGTGCTAGATCGGCAATGCCGGACTCGGAAGCCTCTGAATGGTACTGCATATGGAACTGTTCTTCCAACTGCTTCCAAGTCCGGATGGAGTCTGGTGGCAACGAGGTGTACCACCCGAAAGCCGATCCCGTGAGGGACTGTGAGAAGAGCCTCACGCGTAGCTGATCCGACACTGAGGCCGGTCCTAGTTGTGCCAAATATCGGCCTACGTGCTCGATGGAGCTGGAACCATCTGATCCACTGAATTTGGAGAAATCAGGGAGCCGATATTTAGGTGGTAGCGGGATCATCTCGTAGTCGTCGGGGTACGGCTTGGAATAGCCGATTGCCCTCCTTTTCGGCACCATGCCGAACTGATCTCTCAGTATGGTACTGATCTGATCCGCTGTGCTGGCTGCAGGAGTTGAACTCTGAAGATTCGCCAGGGTGGCGTACTTAGCCAGCCATGTTTGCTTTTCCAGCTCTGAGCCAACTGCAGGAGCTGAGCCCTGGAGGTTCGTCGGGGTGGCGTACTTAGTTAGCCACGTCTGCTTCTCAAGATCTGTTGCTGACGTCCCTCCTGTTTTCCCAGGAGTCCCTGATGTTGTGGCCTGGCTTGTGAGCGCCCAGTTACCGCAATCTGGCACATACGTGCACGTGTACCCGTGAGGGATCTCCTTAGGCGCCTCAGGCAAGAACTGGTAGTCACTAGGGTCACCACCGATCTTGTAGACGACGAATGCCGGTGAAGCCGGCACTTCTGGTGCTGCCAACGCAAATGGCAGCGGTGGACGGGACTGGAGTGGCAACTCTCCTTGATGCGTCCCGAGAGCTGGTCCTGACGGCGAGTACTGGTGCCTCATGATCTCCTGGATCACGCGAAGAGCGACACACTCCAACGTGTTTACCAGGTTCTCAGAGTGGCGGTGTAGCGAGTGAGCCACCAAGTAGTTGATCTCCTGCCGCAGGGACCTGGTGCGTTCTTCTGACGGGGCAGAGAGGTCTATCCCATCGAGTGCACCATTAGGCGAGAACCCCTTCCACCTGATGCCATGTGAACGGGTTCTGTGGAAAGAGCCGATGAGGTCGGCCTCGAGGATAACTTTGATCTCGTCATACTTCTTCTTGAGTTCGTCGGTCAGATCCTCGTACGTGACTGGCGTGCCGTCCGCCATCTCAGATGTAGATGGCGATGTGGTTGATGTAGAAGCTGGTCCCACCGGGCGTGCCAGAATGTGTTGCTGCCAAAACCCACCGGCGGGCAGCGACGGGCAACACAGTAGAGCCGGGAACAACCTAGGGCTGCGGCTGGCCGAGGTCCCTCCGAGCGACGGCCCGCAAAGCCTTCTGGTACACACGTCCGATGCTGATGCAAGGGCGTGCCACCTGACCTATACCTGGTCAGGAAGGTGATGGAGATGCCTCGCTTAGTTTCCTGCATGGCATACACGTAAACATTAAATACGAGCCTCGATCGGCTCTCAGGTTATCCTGTGAATCGGCTCAGGGAGCCGATCCACCCATGATTCGTACGAGGTGCACGAATATATGGTGGTCCTGCTTGATCAAGATAAAGCTAATGAGATCTACGACGATTTAGGGTTTTCACCGCATAATCGGATCATCCTACTCACGATTGGGCCTCGCGGCCACGCACGGTGATCGTAAGCCGATCCTAGATAGGGCCTAAAAACCAACACGAGGTTGATCCCCGGAACATCCTGTCTAGGACTAGCAAACGACACCCTACGTGCCGCTGGATCCTCCAACCCTTTGTAAGGCCTAACTATTGTAGATATTAAACTAATCCTTGATGAACAAGGAGCAACCGTAACGGATCAGATCTACTAAATAATGATCAAGCGGGGTGCCGCCCCCACACCTAAGATAGGTGTGAGGGCGGCTAGACATGCAAGGGTTGCACTACGATAGCATGTTACGCGAAGAACTATGCTAACCCTAACACGTCTATGATAACTACGTTGCTCGCCATCAACAAGGCTTCAGTACGAGCAACGCATGAACAACGTGGAGCTTGTGCTGCCTAGATCGCAAGATGCGATCTAGGCAGCATGTTGCTTACCGGTAGAAACCCTCGAGACGAAGGAGTTGGCGATGCGCCGAGATTGATTTGGTTGGTTGAACGTTGGTTGTTGTTTATTCCATAAACCCTAGATACATATTTATAGTCCAGGGGACTTTCTAACGTGGGAATAATCCCCACCGTGCACGATACAGACTCTAACTTTTAATCTAAGATACAATCTACCATAATTAAAGATACACGGGCAATCTAGCCCAAACTCTCCGTGCAAGGCCGCTTCAGAGATCTTCCACGTGTGATCTTCCAAGCCCATCTCTCTTACGGCCCACTTCCTGATTTGGCCAAAATCTGGTGATAACAGAAATTGAAATAATTAACCTCCGAATGAGCCACAAACCCCACTCCTCCGATGACAAAAGATCCATTACTACTGCTGTACCTTTTTACATAAAAGATCTTTTTCCACAATCCAAAAAGAGGCTCAATGCCCAAAAACGCCTCGCAGAGGGTAATGAACACAGCGACGTGAAGGATTGAGTTAGGAGTGAGTTGCCACAGTTGGATTTCGTAAGTCCGCAGAAGATGAAGAAGGAATTCATGAGCAGGAAGCGAGAGACCCCGGTATAGGAACGAGAGGAACATCACGGTGAAGCCAGCAGGGGGATTGGGCCGAGAAATCGCACCTGGAAAAATCACATTCCCCTCGTCGGAGGAGATTAATCCCAGGCTTCGGGATCTCTTCTCGTCGCGCTTGGTGATGGTTGACGCTATCCAATCCCCAGGTTTGGCTATCGAGCCTGGCGGCGCTGGCGGCGCCGGAGCTGGGGGAGGAGCGTCCGGAGCGCTCCCCTTCGGAAGAATCGAGGAGGATTTGGCGGCGGCGCCTCCACTAGTAGAACTGGCGGCGGCAATGAGGTTCTTCTTCTTCACCATTGCGAGATCTGGGGAAGATCGGAAAAGCAGTGGTGGCGGCGCAGCAGTAGCAAAGGAAGGAAGAAGAAGAAGGGCGAGAAGATGCTACGGAAAATGTGGGAGAAGAATAGAGATTTTCGTCCTTTAGAGATTTTAAGAAAGGGAGAACTTGAGGGCTGTGAGGGCACGTGTCGTTGCTGCCAGTACATCAAGTGGATCTTTTCCATTAAAGATTGCGGAAATCGAGGAGACGCCTTGGTAACTGTGCGAGAAGGGCGGATATTGCTTAAAAACAGGGCCAGACAGAGAAAGAATAGGCCCAGCGGGTCACGTCCGGTCAGTCAAAATCAAGATATCAGTAAAGAGTCATCGATGACATCATGATCAAAGCATTCGAAGGAATAAAAAGGTATCGGATGGTGAATTTGAGTCTATGCACAGATTGCAGAGCATCTGCACTTAGAATCGGGGGCTACTCCCATCGGGAGCGCTAGACGCGCACCCGACAGAATGAAGACTCGAAGAAAAAAGTCTTGAAGGAAGAGATAATTGCTTGACTCGAGTCTGCACCCGGTTGAAAGCACCCGTGCCCAGACTCGGGGGCTACTCCCATCGGGAGCGCTGGGCGCGCACCCGACAGAACTTTTTTGCACTCCAGGTTCATGCCCGGGGACTTGATTCTGTGTAGGGTAATGTTGTTTTGCCATCGGCAGTTAACCAGCAAAAGTTGGGCGTGTTACTCATTATCCCTTGCATGAGGAAAATATATCGGATGAACTACGAAGACTTGCGGAAAAACTTCGGCAGAGCAAAATGTTCGAGTGGTACAACTTGAGTCTACGCATGAATTGCAAGCATCCGTACCTAGACTCGGGGGCTACTCCCATCGAGAGCGCTGACGTGCACCCGACAGAAGAAGATGATGCAGATTCAAGAAGAACAAGAATAATCAAGGAGAAGAACATTAGGTGGAGGCATGCTTTAGTCTCTACCCGAATTATCTTCGGCTAGACACTCGGGGGCTACTGACGTGGGCATTACCCTTCGGGTAACCGATGTTGCTCTACCCTATACGGTCTAGCTAGAGGCCCATGAAGGTACCCGATGGCAAGGTGGGCCACTAGGACGGTGCAACGGAAGATTCCTTGAAGTACAAGACACGGAAGGAGACGAACAAGGAAAGTTTAGAGATAGATCTACTATAAACCTAGTCGTACTCGGTTAGACCTCTTGAGACCTGGCCTCCTATATAAAGGCCAGGAGAGGGGCTGCCGAGGGGACACAATCAATCTTAACAACCTTAGCCACCAAAAGCTTAAAGCTAGGTCAACATAGCACTTAGCCATCTCGACGAGATCTCAGTCGAACTATTCGGCAACCCATTGTAACCCATTATCATCATAATCAAGAACAGACAGGCAAGACGTAAGGGTTTTACCTCATCGAGGGCCCCGAACCTGGGTAAATCGCTCTCCCCGCTTGTCTGTGAACCGATGTCTCATGTCAGCTTGCAGGATTCCATAAACCTTAAGCCTCTATTGGAGGGCATTGCCGAGGAGCACCCTCGACAGAAAGTCTTGCATAGAAATTATCAATGATGATATTACCAGGAAGCTCATGAATGGGGCATTTGAGCATTAAAGACTTCAATCTCCCCCATGCTTGGGCAATACTCTCTCCATCATGAGGCCAGAAATTATATATGCGGTTTCGGTCTTTGTGAATTTCACTTGGAGGATAGAATTTAGAATAAAATAGAGGCACACTATCCTTCCAATCAAGAGAATCCCCATTCTTCAGCAATTTATACCAATGCACTGCTTTACCAGACAGCGATATAGAGAATAGTTTCTTCCTAACTTCATCCATAGCAATACCTGCACACTTGAATAACCCGCATAATTCATGTAAAAACAGTAAATGATCTCCAGGATGGACAGTTCCATCCCCTTCATAGCCGTTATCCACAACACGTTCAATAATTTTCGTAGGTATTTTGTATGGAACCTCTTTCTCACCTGACGCCTCATCCACTACCTTTGCAGTAGTAGTAGATTTTCCAAATAGGAATTCAAGAGAAGACCTCTCCATAATGAATTATAGCAGCAGGCAGAAGTAAAAACAACACGTACAGTAAAAGTTTCCCTTACCAATTCCACTTACCAATAGCGCTTCACTCCCCGGCAACGGCGCCAGAAAATAGTCTTGATGACCCACAAGTATAGGGGGTGTATCGTAGTACTTTTGATAAATAAGAGTGTCGAACCCAACGAGGAGCAGAAGGTGTTGACAAGCAGTTTCGATGAAGGATTCACTGTAAATGCTCACAGACAAGTATTCAGGGGGTTTTGATATAGCAGATAAATAAAGTACAAGTAAATAAAATGCGAGAGTAATAGTTGCAGCGAGTGGCCCAATCCTTTTTAGCACAAAGGACAAGCCGGTTTGTTTACTTATAATGACCAAACGTTTTTGAGGACACACGGGAATTTAGTCTAGTGCTTTCGCTTCATATAGTTGATTAATCTTCATTGTTTTAATAAGTGTTGTGTGGGTGAACCTATGCTAATGCATCGCCCTTCCTAGGACTAATACATACTTGTGATTATAACCCTTGCAAGCATCCGCAAATACAAGAAAGTAATTAAGATAAATCTAACCACAGTCTTAAACTCTGAGATCCTGCTATCCCTCCTGCATCGATATACCACCGGGGGTTCAGGTTGCTGTCACTCCGGCAACCCCACAATTAGCAAACGAATACAAGATGCATTCCCCTAGGCCCATAAAGGTGAAGTATCATGTAGTCGACGTTCACATGACACCACTAGAAGAATAACACCACAACTTAAATATCAAACCATTAAATATTACTCAACATAGTTCACTACTAACATTTAGACTGCACCCATGTCCTCAAGAACTAAACGAACTACTCACGAAACATCATATGGAACATGATCAGAGGTGATATGATGATGAATAACAATCTGAACATAAACCTTGGTTCAATGGTTTCACTCAATAGCATCAATAACAAGGAGTAATCAATACCGGGAGAGTTTCCCCTATGAAATAATCAAGATTCAACCCTAGATGTTACAGCGGTGACGAGGTGCAGTGGTGGAGATGATGGTGTCGGCGGTGGAGATGATGGTGATGATGATCCCAATGAAGTCCAGCTCGATGACGGTGACGATGGCGTCGATTTCCCCCTCCGGGAGGGAATTTCCCCGGCGGATTTCAGCCTGCCGGAGAGCTCTTTTCTCTCTAGTGTTTTCCGCCCCGCAGAGGCGGCTGTGTCTCCTCGCGATTATTCCCAGCACCTTAGGTTTTCGGGTAGATGAAGTACGCGAAAGAGAGGAGGCCGAGGGGGGCTGTGGGCCCCCTCCCCACAAGGCGGCGCGGCTAGGGCAGGGCCCGCGCCGGCCTATGGGGGGGCCATGGTGGCCCTCCTCGGCTCCTCCTTTTGGCTGGCTCATTCTTCTGGAAAAATAAGATCTTCGGTGTAATTTCCGTCAATTGTTGATCTCCAAAAATATTGCATTCCGACGGTGCTTTTTCCAGCAGAATCCTGACTCCGGTGAATGATTCTCCAATAATCATGAAACATGCAAAATAGATGAAATAACATAAGTATCATCTCTAAATATGAAATATATCAATGAATAATAGTAAATTATGATATAAAATAGTGATACAAAATGGACGTATCAGACACACACCCAAATGAGCGTAGCATAAGATCAAGACATTAAGTTCAATTTGCTATAAGCTTTCGATACATAGTTGTCTTAGTCCTTCGACCATGAGATCATGTAAATCACTTACACCGGAAGGGTACTTTGATTACATCAAACGCCATTGCGTAAATGGGTGGTTATAAAGATGGGATTAAGTATTCGGAAAGTGTGAGTTGAGGCATATGGATCAATAGTGGGATTTGTCCATCCTGATGACGGATAGATATACTCTGGGCCCTCTCGGTGGAATTTCGTCTGATTAGCTTGCAAGCATTGTTGGAGATATGCCCAAGAGGCAATAATAAAAGTGGTTATTATATATCTTTATGTTTATGATAAATGTTTATATACCATGCTATAATTGTATTAACCGAAACATTGATACATGTGTGTTATGTAAACAAACAAATGAGTCCCTAGTAAGCCTCTTAACTAGCTTGTTGATTAATAGATGATTAGTTTCATAATCATGAACATTGGATGTTATTAATGACAAGGTTATATCATTATCTGAATGATGTAATGGACACACCCAATTAAGCGTAGCATAAGATCACGTCATTAAGTTATTTGCTATAAGCTTTCGATACATAGTTACCTAGTCCTTATGACCATGAGATCATGTAAATCACTTATGCCGGATTACATCAAACGCCACTGCGTAAATGGGTGGTTATAAAGGTGGGATTAAGTATCCGGAAAGTATGAGTTGAGGCATATGGATCAACAGTGGGATTTGTCCATCCCGATGACGGATAGATATACTCTGGGCCCTCTCGGTGGAATGTCGTCTAATGTCTTGCAAGCATATGAATAAGTTCATAAGAGACCACATACCACGGTACGAGTAAAGAGTACTTGTCAGGAGACGAGGTTGAAAAAGGTATAGAGTGATACCGATGATCAAACCTCGGACAAGTAAAATATCGCGTGACAAAGGGAATTGGTATCGTATGTGAATGGTTCATTCGATCACTAAGTCATCGTTGAATATGTGGGAGCCATTATGGATCTCCAGATCCCGCTATTGGTTATTGGTCGGAGTGAATACTCAACGATGTCCGCATAGTTCGCGAACCGTAGGGTGACACACTTAAAGTTGGATGTTGAAATGGTAGAACTTGAATATTGAATGGAATTCAAATATTTGTTCGAAGTCCCGGATGAGATCCCGGACATCACGAGGAGTTCCGGAATGGTCCGGAGAATAAGATTCATATATAGGAAGTATTTTATGTGATTTAAAATGATCCGGAAGGTTCTATGGAAGGTTCTAGAAGGTTCTAGAAAAGTCCGGAAGAAACCACTAAGGAAGGCGGAGTCCCGGAGGGACTCCACCTCCCATGGCCGGCCAACCCTAAGGGGGAGGAGTCCCAAGTGGACTCCCCTATGGGGGCCGGCCACCCCCCCACATGGAAGGGGGGAATCCCACCCCAAGTGGGATTCCCACCTTGGGTAGGTTTCCCTATCACATGGAAGGTTTTGGGTTCGGGTCTTATTCGGAGACTTGTAGTCCAACACTTGGGGCTTCCACCTATATAATGAGGGGCCAAGGGGAGGGGGCCGGCCACCCAAAGACCACAAGGTGGCCGCACCCCTAGATGGCCGGTGCCCCCCTCTCCCCAAACCCTAGCCGCCCCACTCCTCCTTCTTCCCCGCACGCTTAGCGAAGCTCCGCCGGGATTCTCCATCGCCATCGACACCACGCCGTCGTGCTGTCGGATTCAAGAGGAGCTACTACTTCCGCTGCCCGCTGGAACGGGGAGGTGGACGTCGTCTTCATCAACAACCGAACGTGTGACCGAGTACGGAGGTGCTGCCCGTTCGTGGCGCCGTGATCAAGATCTTCTACGCGCTTTTGCAAGCGGCAAGTGAACGTCTACCACAGCAACAAGAGCCTCATCTTGTAGGCTTTGGAATCTCTTCAAGGGTGAGACTCGACAATCCCCTCGTTGCTACCGTCTTCTAGATTGCATCTTGGCTTGGATTTCGTGTTCGCGGTAGGAATTTTTTTGTTTTCTATGCTACGTTATCCTACAGTGGTATCAGAGCCGTGTCTATGCATAGATGGTTGCACGAGTAGAACACAATGGTTTTGTGGGCGTTGATGCTTTTGTTATCTTTAGTTTGAGTACTTTGCATCTTTGTGGCATAGTGGGATGAAGCGGCTCGGGCTAACTTTACATGACCGCGTTCATGAGATTTGCTCCACGCTCGACATGCAACTTGTATTGCATAAGTGGCTTTGCGGGTGTCTGTCTCTCCTACTATAGTGAAGATTCAATTTACTCTTCTATTGACAACACTAGTATCACCGTTGTGGTTCATGTTCGTAGGTAGATTGGATCTTACTCGAAAACCCTAAACCACGTAAAATATGCAAACCAAATTAGAGAACGTCTAACTTGTTTTTGCAGGGTTTGGTGATGTGATATGGCCATAATGTGATGATGACTATGTATGAGATGATCATTATTGTATTGTGGCAACCGGTAGGAGCCTTATGGTTGTCTTTAAATTTCATGTTGAGTAGTATTTCAAAGTAGTTGTAATAGTTGCTACATGGAGGACAATCATGAAGACGGCGCCATTGACCTTGGTGCTTCGCCGACGATGATGGAGATCATGCCCGTTGATGATGGAGATCATGTCCGTGCTTTGGAGATGAAGATCAAAGGCGCAAAGACAAAAGGGCCATATCATATCACATATGAACTGCATGTGATGTTAATCCTTTTATGCATCTTATTTTGCTTAGATCGCGACGGTAGCATTATAAGATGATCCCTCTCACTAAAATATCAAGATAATAAAGTGTTCATCCTTAGTAGCACTGTTGCCAAGACTTGTCGTTTCGAAGCATCTCGTGATGATCGGGTGTGATAGAATCAACAAGTGCATACAACGGGTGCAAGCCAGTTTTGCACATGCGGATACTAAGGTGGCCTTGACGAGCCTAGCATGTACAGACATGGTCTCGGAACACGTGATACCGAAAGGTAGAGCATGAATCATATGATTGATATGATGAACACTTTGAGTGTTCGCCATTAAAGTTACATCTTGTCTCATGATGATCGGACTTGGTGTGGTGGATTTGGTTCGTGTGATCACTAAGACAATGCGAGGGATATTGTTTTGAGTGGGAGTTCACCTAGTTTTTAATTATGTTGAATTAAAATTTGAACTCAATTTGTCATAAACATTAGTCTAAACTATTGCAAATATGTTGTGGATATGGCGTCCCCAATCAATTTTAACCAGTTCCTAGAGAAAGAAAAGCTTAAGAGCAACGGTAGCAACTTCACCGACTGGTTCCGTCATGTGAGGATCTTCCTCAATGGCGGAAATCTGCAATATGTGCTTGATGCACCGCTAGGTGACCCTCCTGCAGAAACTGAAACCGATGAAGTAAAAGCTGTTTACGAGACTCGGAAAACTCGGTACTCTCAAGTTCAGTGTGCCATCTTATGCAGTCTGGAAGCCGATCTTCAAAAACGTTTTGAGCACCACGATCCACATGAGTTAGTCAATGAGTTGAAAACTATCTTTGAGACTCATGCGGCCGTGGAATGCTATGAAGCATCGAAACACTTCTTCAGCTGCATGATGGAAGAAGGCAGCTCCGTTAGTGAGCACATGCTCGCCATGACCGGGCATGCGAAGAAACTCAGTGACTTGGGAATAGTGATTTCTAACAGACTGGGGATTAATCGTGTCCTTCAATCACTGCCACCTAGTTACAAGAACTTTGTGATGAACTACAATATGCAGAACATGAACAAAGAGTTACCTGAACTCTTCTCCATGCTGAAATCTGCTGAGATTGAGATCAAGAAAGAGCACCAAGTGTTGATGGTCAACAAGACCACCAGTTTCAAGAAACAGGGCAAGTCTAAAGGAAAGAACAAGAAGAGTGGCAAGAAAGCTGCCACGCCTCCTGTGAAACATAAGACTGGCCCTAAGCCTGATGCTGAGTGCTATTACTGCAAGGAGAAGGGACACTGGAAGCGTAATTGCTCCAAGTATTTGGCGGATCTGAAGAGCGGCCTTGTCAAGAAGAAGAAAGAAGGTATATATGATATACATGTTATAGATGTTTATCTTCTTGGTTCTCGTACTAGTACTGGGTATTTGATCTTGGTTCGGTTGCTCATATTTGTAACTCGAAACAGGAACTAAAGAATAAACGAAGACTACTAAAGGATGAAGTGACCATGCGCGTTGGAAATGGATCCAAAGTCGATGTGATCGCTGTCGGCACACTTCCTCTACATCTACCTTCGGGATTAGTTTTAAGCCTCAATAATTGTTATTTTGTACCCGCGTTGAGCATGAACATTATATCTGGATCTTGTTTAATGCAAGACGGTTATTCATTCAAGTCTGAGAATAATGGTTGTTCTATTTTTATGAATAATATCTTTTATGGTCGAGCACCTGAAAAGAATGGCTTATTTCTGTTAGATCTCGATAGTAGTGATACACATATACATAACATTCATGCTAAGCGAATTAAATTGAATGATAATTCTACTTATATGTGGCACTCGCTGCCTTGGTCATATTGGAGTGAAACGCATGAAGAAACTCCATACCGATGGATTACTTGAATCACTTGACTTTGAGTCACTTGATAGATGTGAAGCATGTCTAATGCGAAAAATGACTAAGACTCCATTCTCTGGTATTATGGAGCGAGCTACTGACTTATTGGAAATCATACATACCGATGTGTGCAGACCAATGAGTGTAGCATCGCGCGGTGGTTATCGTTATGTTCTAACCTTCACAGATGATCTGAGTAGATATGGGTATATCTATTTCATGAAACATAAATCCGAAACTTTTGAGAAGTTTAAGGAATTCCAAAGTGAAGTAGAAAATCAACGTAACAAGAAGATTAAATTTCTATGATCTGATCGCGGAGGTGAATATCTGAGTTATGAGTTTGGCATGCATTTAAAGAAATGCGGAATACTTTCACAATTGACACCGCCGGGAACACCACAACGAAACGGTGTGTCCGAACGTCGTAATCGAACTCTCTTAGATATGGTTCGTTCTATGATGTCTCTTACTGATTTGCCGTTATCATTTTGGAGTTATGCATTAGAGACAGCCGCATTCACTTTAAATAGAGCACCATCAAAATCCGTTGAAACGACACCGTATGAATTATGGTTTAATAAGAAACCTAAGCTGTCGTTCCTAAAAGTTTGGGGTTGCGAAGCCTATGTAAAAAAGTTACAACCGGACAAGCTAGAACCCAAAGCGGAGAAATGCGTCTTCATAGGATACCCTAAGGAAACTATAGGGTACACTTTCTATCACAGATCCGAAGGCAAGATCTTTGTTGCTAAGAATGGAACCTTTCTTGAGAAAGAATTTCTCACTAAAGAAGTGACTGGAAGAAAAGTAGAACTCGATGAGATTGAAGAATCTCTGCTCGTTGATCAGAGTAGCGCAGTACCGGAAGATGTTCCTGTGCCGCCTACAGCGGCAACAGAGGAAGCTAATGATAATGATCATGAAACTTCAAATGAGACAACTACTGAACCTCGCAGATCGACAAGGGAACGTGCCACTCCTGATTGGTATGATCCTTGTCTAAATGTCATGATTGTGGATAACAATGATGAAGACCCTGCGACGTATGAAGAAGCGATGATGAGCCCAGATTCCAACAAATGGCAAGAAGTCATGAAATCCGAAATGGGATCCATGTATGATAACAAAGTATGGACTTTGGTAGACTTACCTGATAGCCGCAAGGCTGTCGAGAATAAATGGATCTTCAAGAGAAAAACAGATGCTGATGGTAATATTACTGTCTATAAAGCTCGACTTGTCGCAAAGGGTTTCCGACAAATTCAAGGTGTTGACTACGATGAGACTTTCTCACCTGTAGCGAAGCTAAAATCTGTGAGGATTTTGTTAGCAATAGCTGCATTTTTCGATTATGAGATTTGGCAGATGGATGTCAAAATGGCGTTCCTTAATGGAGACATTGAGGAAGAGTTGTATATGGTACAACCCAAAGGTTTTGTCGATCCTAAAAATGCTGACAAAGTATGCAAGCTTCAGCGTTCAATCTATGGACTGAAGCAAGCATCGAGAAGTTGGAACCGACACTTTGATAAGGTGATCAAAGACTTCGGGTTTATACAGTGTCATGGAGAGGCCTGTATTTACAAGAAAGTGAGTGGGAGCTCTGTAGCATTCCTGATATTATATGTAGATGACATATTATTGATTGGGAATGATATAGAACTATTAAGCAGTGTAAAGGGTTATTTGAATAATAGTTTTTCAATGAAAGACCTTGGTGAAGCATCGTATATATTAGGCATCAAGATTTATAGAGATAGATCAAGACGTCTAATAGGGCTATCACAGAGTACATACCTGGACAAGATTCTAAAGAAGTTTAGAATGGACGAAAGTAAGAAAGGATTCTTACCTATGTTACCAGGCAAGGTCTTGAGTAAGACTCAAGGTCCGGCTACGGCAGAAGAAAGAGAAAGGATGAGTCAAATCCCCTATGCCTCGGCGATGAGGCTCTATCATGTATGCCATGCTATGTACAAGACCGGATATAGCACATGCTGTTAGTTTGACTAGCAGATATCAAAGTGATCCAGGAATGGAACACTGGACAGCGGTCAAGAATATCCTGAAGTACTTGAAAAGAACTAAGGATATGTTTCTTTGTTATGGAGGTGACCAAGAGCTCGTTGTAACAAGTTACACCGATGCAAGTTGGAACACTGATCCTGATGACTCTAAGTCACAGTCTGGGTACATGTTTATATTGAATGGTGCTGCAGTAAGCTGGGCAAGTGATGGCGTGTAACTCACACGTTCGTTGGGAACCCCAAGAGGAAGGTATGATGCGCACAGCAGCAAGTTTTCCCTCAGAAAGAAACCAAGGTTTATCGAACCAGGAGGAGCCAAGAAGCACGTTGAAGGTTGATGGCGGCGGGATGTAGTGCGGCGCAACACCAGGGATTCCGGCGCCAACGTGGAACCTGCACAACACAACCAAAGTACTTTGCCCCAACGAAACAGTGAGGTTGTCAATCTCACCGGCTTGCTGTAACAAAGGATTAACCGTATTGTGTGGAAGATGATTGTTTGCAGAAAACAGTAGAACAAGTATTGCAGTAGATTGTATTTCAGTAAAGAGAATTGGACCGGGGTCCACAGTTCACTAGAGGTGTCTCTCCCATAAGACAAACAGCATGTTGGGTGAACAAATTACAGTTGGGCAATTGACAAATAAAGAGGGCATGACCATGCACATACATATCATGATGAGTATAGTGAGATTTAATTGGGCATTACGACAAAGTACATAGACCGCCATCCAACTGCATCTATGCCTAAAAAGTCCACCTTCAGGTTATCATCCGAACCCCCTCCAGTATTAAGTTGCAAAGCAACAGACAATTGCATTAAGTATGGTGCGTAATGTAATCAACAACTACATCCTTAGACATAGCATCAATGTTTTATCCCTAGTGGCAACAGCACAACACAACCTTAGAACTTTCTATCACTGTCCCAGGTGTCAATCCAGGCATGAACCCACTATCGAGCATAAGTACTCCCTCTTGGAGTTACAAGCATCTACTTGGCCAGAGCATCTACTAGTAACGGAAAGCATGCAAGATCATAAACAACACGTAGATATAACTTTGATAATCAACATAACAAGTATTCTCTATTCATCGGATCCCAACAAACGCAACATATAGAATTACAGATAGATGATCTTGATCATGTTAGGCAGCTCACAAGATCCGACAATGATAGCACAATGGGGAGAAGACAACCATCTAGCTACTGCTATGGACCCATAGTCCAGGGGTAGACTACTCACACATCACACCGGAGGCGACCATGGCGGCTGATACGTCTCCGACGTATCGATAATTTCTTATGTTCCATGCCACATTATTGATGTTATCTACATGTTTTATGCACACTTTATGTCATATTCGTGCATTTTCTGGAACTAACCTATTAACAAGATGCCGAAGTGCCGATTCTGTTTTCTGCTGTTTTTGGTTTCAGAAATCCTAGTAAGGAAATATTCTCGGAATTGGACGAAATCAAAGCCCAGGGGCCTATTTTCTCACGAAGCTTCCAGAAGTCCGAAGGAGAGACGAAGAGGGGCCACGGAGGGGCCACACCATAGGGCGGCGCGGCCCCCCCCTTGGCCGCGCCGGCCTGTAGTGTGGGGCCCCCGTGCCGCCTCTTGACCTGCCCTTCCGCCTATAAAAAGTCTCCGTGACGAAACCCCCGCATCGAGAACCACGATACGGAAAACCTTCCCGAGACGCCGCCGCCGCCGATCCCATCTCGGGGGATCCAGGAGATCGCCTCCGGCACCTGCGGAGAGGGGAATCATCTCCAGGAGGACTCTACGCCGCCATGGTCGCCTCCGGTGTGATGTGTGAGTAGTCTACCCCTGGACTATGGGTCCATAGCAGTAGCTAGATGGTTGTCTTCTCCCCATTGTGCTATCATTGTCGGATCTTGTGAGCTGCCTAACATGATCAAGATCATCTATCCGTAATTCTATATGTTGCGTTTGTTGGGATCCGATGAATAGAGAATACTTGTTATGTTGATTATCAAAGTTATGCTTATGTGTTGTTTATGATCTTGCATGCTCTCCGTTACTAGTAGATGCTCTGGCCAAGTAGATGCTTGTAACTCCAAGAGGGAGTACTTATGCTCGATAGTGGGTTCATGCTCGCATTGACACCGGGACGGATGAAAGTTCTAAGGTTGTGTTGTGCTGTTGCCACTAGGGATAAAACATTAGTGCTATGTTCAAGGATGTAGTCACTAGTTACATTACGCACCATACTTAATGCAATTGTCTGTTGTTAGCAACTTAATACCGGAAGGGGTTCGGATGATAACCTCGAAGGTGGACTTTTAGGCATAGATGCAGCTTGGATGGCGGTCTATGTACTTTGTCGTAATGCCCAATTAAATCTCACTATACTCATCATGATATGTATGTGCATGGTCATGCTCTCTTTATTTGTCAATTGCCCAACCGTAATTTGTTCACCCAACATGCTGTTTGTCTTATGGGAGAGACACCTCTAGTGAACTGTGGACCCCGGTCCAATTCTCTTTACTGAAATACAAACCATCTGCAATACTTGTTCTACTCGTTTTCTGCAAACAATCATCTTCCACACAATACGGTTAATCCTTTGTTACAAAGCAAGTGGAGATTGACAACCTCACTGTTTCGTTGGGGCAAAGTACTTTGGTTGTGTTGTGCGGGTTCCACGTTGGCGCCGGAATCCCTGGTGTTGCGCCGCACTACATCCCGCCGCCATCAACCTTCAACGTGCTTCTTGGCTCCTCCTGGTTCGATAAACCTTGGTTTCTTTCGAGGGAAAACTTGCTTGCTGTGCGCATCATACCTTCCTCTTGGGGTTGCCCAACGAACGTGTGAAATACACGCCATCAAGCACATTTTCTCAAGGCGCCGTTGCTGGGAGATCAAGACACGCTGCAAGGGGAGTCTCCACTTCTCAATCTCTTTACTTTGTTTTTGTCTTGCTTAGTTTTATTTACTACTTTGTTTGCTGCACTAAATCAAAATACAAAAAAATTAGTTGCTAGTTTTACTTTATTTGCTATCTTGTTTGCTATATCTAAAACACAAAAAATTAGTTTACTTGCATTTACTTTATCTAGTTTGTTTTATTTACTGTTGCTAAAATGGCCAACGCTGAAAATACTAAGTTGTGTGACTTCACAACCACAAATAATAATGATTTCTTATGCACACCTATTGCTCCACCTGCTACTACAGCAGAATTCTTTGAAATTAAACCTGCTTTATCGAATCTTGTTATGCGAGAGCAATTTTCAGTGTTAGTTCCGATGATGCTGCTGCCCATCTTAATAATTTTGTTGAACTATGTGAAATGCAAAAATATAAAGATGTAGATGGTGATATTATTAAACTAAAATTGTTCCCTTTCTCATTAAGAGGAAGAGCTAAAGATTGGTTGCTATCTCTGCCTAAGAATAGTATTGATTCATGGACTAAATGCAAGGATGCTTTTATTGGTAGATATTATCCCCCTGCTAAAATTATATCTTTGAGGAGTAGCATAATGAATTTTAAACAATTAGATACTGAACACGTTGCTCAAGCTTGGGAAAGAATGAAATCTCTGGTTAAAAATTGCCCAACCCATGGACTGACTACTTGGATGATCATCCAAACCTTCTATGCAGGACTAAATTTTTCTTCACGGAATTTATTGGATTCAGCTGCTGGAGGTACCTTTATGTCCATCACTCTTGGTGAAGCAACAAAGCTTCTTGATAATATGATGATCAACTACTCTGAATGGCACACGGAAAGAGCTCCACAAGGTAAGAAGGTAAATTCTGTCGAAGAAACCTCTTCCTTGAGTGATAAGATTGATGCTATTATGTCTATGCTTGTGAATGATAGGACTAATATTGATCCTAATAATGTTCCATTAGCTTCATTGGTTGCACAAGAAGAACATGTTGATGTAAACTTCATTAAAAATAATAATTTCAACAACAATGCTTACCGGAACAATTCTAGTAACAACTATAGGCCATATCCTTATAATAATGGCAACGGCTATGGTAATTCTTATGGGAATTCTTACAACAATAATAGGAGTTCACCCCCTGGACTTGAAGCCATGCTTAAAGAATTTATTAGTACACAAACTGCTTTTAACAAATCTGTTGAAGAAAAGCTTGGGAAAATTGATATACTTGCTTCTAAAGTCGATAGTCTTGCTGCTGATGTTGATCTTTTGAAATCAAAAGTTTTGCCTAATGAGAATCATCATAATAAAATTACTACTACAGCAAATGCCATTCAAGTTAGAATTAATGAGAATATAAGATTAATGGCTGAACTGCGTGCTAGGTGGGATAGAGAAGAAAATGAAAAACTAGCTAAAGAAAAGAATATAGCTAAAGTTTGGACTATTACCACCACTAATAATGCTAATGCTACACATGTTGCTGCACCTCCCACTAATACTAATAAAAGAATTGGTGTTAGCAATGTTTCCACTTCTAATGCAAAGCGAAAAACTGCTGAAAGCTGCTAAAGCTACTTTGAAACTGCTGTGATAAAGCTGCTGAAATTTTTTCCAACATTGGGGATGATGATCCCATTGCTTTAGATTATAATGGTTTGAATTTTGATGATTGCCACATCTCTGAAGTTATAAAGTTCTTGCAAAAACTTGCTAAAAGTCCTAATGCTAGTGCTATAAATTTGGCTTTTACACATCATATTACAAATGCTCTTATAAAAGCTAGAGAAGAGAAACTAGAGCGCGAAGCCTCTATTCCTAAAAAGCTAGAGGATGGTTGGGAGCCCATCATTAAGATGAAAGTTAAAGATTTTGATTGTAATGCTTTATGTGATCTTGGTGCAAGTATTTCTGTTATGCCTAAGAAAATTTATAATATGCTTGACTTGCCACCGCTGAAAAATTGTTATTTGGATGTTAATCTTGCTGATCATTCTACAAAGAAACCTTTGGGTAAAGTTGATAATGTTCGCATTACCGTTAACAATAACCTTGTTCCCGTTGATTTTGTTGTCTTGGATATTGAATGCAATGCATCTTGTCCCATTATATTGGGAAGACCTTTTCTTGAATCTGTTGGTGCTATTATTGATATGAAGGAAGGTAATATAAAATATCAATTTCCTCTCAAGAAAGGTATGGAACACTTCCCTAGAAAGAGAATGAAGGTACCTTTTGATTCTATTATGAGAACAAATTATGATGTTGACACTTCGTCTCTTGATAATACTTGATACACACTTTCTGCGCCTAGCTGAAAGGCGTTAAAGAAAAGCGCTTATGGGAGACAACCCATGTTTTTACCTACAGTACTTTGTTTTTTATTTTGTGTCTTGGAAGTTGTTTACTACTGTAGCAACCTCTCCTTATCTTAGTTTTGTGTTTTGTTGTGCCAAGTTAAGCCGTTGATAGAAAAGTAAGTACTAGATTTGGATTACTGCACAGTTCCAGATTTCTTTGCTGTCATGAATCTGGGTCCACCTCCCTGTAGGTAGCTCAGAAAATTAAGCCAATTTACGTGCATGATCCTCAGATATGTACGCAACTTTCATTCAATTTGAGCATTTTCATTTGAGCAAGTCTGGTGCCATTTTAAAATTCATCAATACGAACTGTTCTGTTTTGACAGATTCTGCCTTTTATTTCGCATTGCCTCTTTCGCTATGTTGGATGAATTTCTTTGATCCACTAATGTCCAGTAGCATTATGCAATGTCCAGAAGTGTTAAGAATGATTGTGTCACCTCTGAATATGTCAATTTATATTGTGCACTAACCCTCTAATGAGTTGTTTCGAGTTTGGTGTGGAGGAAGTTTTCAAGGATCAAGAGAGGAGTATGATGCAACATGATCAAGGAGAGTGAAAGCTCTAAGCTTGGGGATGCCCCGGTGGTTCATCCCTGCATATATCAAGAAGACTCAAGCGTCTAAGCTTGGGGATGCCCAAGGCATCCCCTTCTTCATCGACAACATTATCAGGTTCCTCCCCTGAAACTATATTTTTATTCCATCACATCTTATGTGCTTTTTCTTGGAGCGTCGGTTTGTTTTTGTTTTTTGTTTTGTTTGAATAAAATGGATCCTAGCATTCACTTTATGGGAGAGAGACACGCTCCGCTGTAGCATATGGACAAGTATGTCCTTGGTTTCTACTCATAGTATTCATGGCGAAGTTTCTCCTTCGTTAAATTGTTATATGGTTGGAATTGGAAAATGATACATGTAGTAATTGCTATAAATGTCTTGGGTAATGTGATACTTGGCAATTGTTGTGCTCATGTTTAAGCTCTTGCATCATATGCTTTGCACCCATTAATGAAGAAATACATAGAGCATGCTAAAATTTGGTTTGCATATTTGGTTTCTCTAAGGTCTAGATAATTTCTAGTATTGAGTTTGAACAACAAGGAAGACGGTGTAGAGTCTTATAATGTTTTCAATATGTCTTTTATGTGAGTTTTGCTGCACCGGTTCATCCTTGTGTTTGTTTCAAATAAGCCTTGCTAGCCTAAACCTTGTATCGAGAGGGAATACTTCTCATGCATCCAAAATACCTGAGCCAACCACTATGCCATTTGTGTCCACCATACCTACCTATACTACATGGTATTTTTCCGCCATTCCAAAGTAAATTGCTTGAGTGCTACCTTTAAAATTCCATCATTCACCTTTGCAATATATAGCTCATGGGACAAATAGCTTAAAAACTATTGTGGTATTGAATATGTAATTATGCACTTTATCTCTTATTAAGTTGCTTGTTGTGCGATAACCATGTTCACTGGGGACGCCATCAACTTTTCATTGTTGAATTTCATGTGAGTTGCTATGCATGTTCGTCTTGTCTGAAGCAAGAGAGATCTACCACCATATGGTTAAGCATGCATATGTTAGAGAAGAACATCGGGCCGCTAACTAAAGCCATGCTCCATGGTGGAAGTTTCAGTTTTGGACAACAATCCTCAAATCTCAAATGAGAAAATTATTAATTGTTGGTATATGCTTATGCATAAAAGAGGAGTCCATTATCTGCTGTCTATGTTGTCCCGGTATGGATGTCTAAGTTGAAGAATAATCAATAGCGAGAAATCCAATGCGAGCTTTCTCCTTAGACCTTTGTACAGGCGGCATAGAGGTACCCCTTTGTGACACTTGGTAAAAACAATGCATTGTGATGACCCGGTAGTCCAAGCTAATTAGGACAAGGTGCGGGCACTATTAGTACACTATGCATGAGGCTTGCAACTTATAAGATATAATTTACATGATGCATATGCTTTATTACTACCGTTGACAAAATTGTTTCATGTTTTCAAAATCAAAGCTCTAGCACAAATATAGCAATCGATGCTTTTCCTCTATGGAGGACCATTCTTTTACTTTCAATGTTGAGTCAGTTCACCTATTTCTCTCCACCTCAAGAAGCAAACACTTGTGTGAACTGTGCATTGATTCCTACATACTTGCTTATTGCACTTATTATATTACTCTATGTTGACAATATCCATGAGATATACATGTTACAAGTTGAAAGCAACCGCTGAAACTTAATCTTCTTTTGTGTTGCTTCAATATCTCTACTTTGAATTATTGCTTTATGAGTTAACTCTTATGCAAGACTTATTGATGCTTGTCTTGAAGTGCTATTCATGAAAAGTCTTTGCTATATGATTCACTTGTTTACTCATGTCATATACATTGTTTTGATCGCTGCATTCACTACATATGCTTTACAAATAGTATGATCAAGATTATGATGGCATGTCACTCCAGAAATTATCTGTGTTATCGTTTTACCTGCTCGGGACGAGCAGAACTAAGCTTGGGGATGCTGATACGTCTCCGACGTATCGATAATTTCTTATGTTCCATGCCACATTATTGATGTTATCTACATGTTTTATGCACACTTTATGTCATATTCGTGCATTTTTTGGAACTAACCTATTAACAAGATGTCGAAGTGCCGATTCTTTGTTTCTGCTGTTTTGGTTTCAGAGAAATCCTAGTAAGGAAATATTCTCGGAATTGGACGAAATCAAAGCCCAGGGGCCTATTTTCTCACGAAGCTTCCAGAAGTCCGAAGGAGAGACGAAGAGGGGCCACGGAGGGGCCACACCATAGGGCGGCGCGGCCCCCCCTTGGCCGCGCCGGCCTGTAGTGTGGGGCCCCCGTGCCGCCTCTTGACCTGCCCTTCCGCCTATAAAAAGTCTCCGTGACGAAACCCCCAGTACCGAGAACCACGATACGGAAAACCTTCCAGAGACGCCGCCGCCGCCGATCCCATCTCGGGGGATCCAGGAGATCGCCTCCGGCACCCTGCCGGAGAGGGGAATCATCTCCCGGAGGACTCTACGCCGCCATGGTCGCCTCCGGAGTGATGTGTGAGTAGTCTACCCCTGGACTATGGGTCCATAGCAGTAGCTAGATGGTTGTCTTCTCCCCATTGTGCTATCATTGTCGGATCTTGTGATCTGCCTAACATGATCAAGATCATCTATCTGTAATTCTATATGTTGCGTTTGTTGGGATCCGATGAATAGAGAATACTTGTTATGTTGATTATCAAAGTTATGCTTATGTGTTGTTTATGATCTTGCATGCTCTCCGTTACTAGTAGATGCTCTGGCCAAGTAGATGCTTGTAACTCCAAGAGGGAGTACTTATGCTCGATAGTGGGTTCATGCCTGCATTGACACCTGGGACAGTGACAGAAAGTTCTAAGGTTGTGTTGTGCTGTTGCCACTAGGGATAAAACATTAGTGCTATGTTCAAGGATGTAGTCACTAGTTACATTACGCACCATACTTAATGCAATTGTCTGTTGTTAGCAACTTAATACTGGAAGGGGTTCGGATGATAACCTGAAGGTGGACTTTTTAGGCATAGATGCAGTTGGATGGCGGTCTATGTACTTTGTCGTAATGCCCAATTAAATCTCACTATACTCATCATGATATGTATGTGCATGGTCATGCTCTCTTTATTTGTCAATTGCCCAACTGTAATTTGTTCACCCAACATGCTGTTTGTCTTATGGGAGAGACACCTCTAGTGAACTGTGGACCCCGGTCCAATTCTCTTTACTGAAATACAAACTACTACAATACTTGTTCTACTGTTTTCTGCAAACAATCATCTTCCACACAATACGGTTAATCCTTTGTTACAGCAAGCCGGTGAGATTGACAACCTCACTGTTTCGTTGGGGCAAAGTACTTTGGTTGTGTTGTGCAGGTTCCACGTTGGCGCCGGAATCCCTGGTGTTGCGCCGCACTACATCCCGCCGCCATCAACCTTCAACGTGTTTCTTGGCTCCTCCTGGTTCGATAAACCTTGGTTTCTTTCTGAGGGAAAACTTGCTGCTGTGCGCATCATACCTTCCTCTTGGGGTTGCCCAACGAACGTGTGAAATACACGCCATCAGCGGCGTAGAGTCCTCCGGGAGATGATTCCCCTCTCCGGCAGGGTGCCGGAGGCGATCTCCTGGATCCCCCGAGATGGGATCGGCGTTGGCGGCGTCTCTGGAAGGTTTTCCGTATCGTGGCTCTCGGTACTGGGGGTTTCGTCACGGAGGCTTTAAGTAGGCGGAAGGGTAGGTCAAGAGGCGGCGCGAGGGGCCCAGACCATAGGGCCGCGCGGCCAGGGCAGGGGCCGCGCCGCCCTATACTCTGGCTGCCTCGTGGCCCCTCTTCGTTTCGTCTTCGGACTTCTGGAAGCTTCGTGGAAAAATAGGCCCCTGGGCTTTGATTTCGTCCAATTCCGAGAATATTTCCTTACTAGGATTTCTGAAACCGAAAACAGCAGAAAACAGCAACTGGCACTTCGGCATCTTGTTAATAGGTTAGTTCCAGAAAATGCACGAATATGACATAAAGTGTGCATAAAACATGTAGATAACATCAATAATGTGGCATAGAACATAAGAAATTATCGATACGTCGGAGACGTATCAGCATCCCCAAGCTTAGTTCTGCTCGTCCCGAGCAGGTAAAACGATAACACAGATAATTTCTGGAGTGACATGCCATCATAATCTTGATCATACTATTTGTAAAGCATATGTAGTGAATGCAGCGATCAAAACAATGTATATGACATGAGTAAACAAGTGAATCATAAATCAAAGACTTTTCATGAATAGCACTTCAAGACAAGCATTAATAAGTCTTGCATAAGAGTTAACTCATAAAGCAATAATTCATAGTAAAGGCATTGAAGCAACACAAAAGAAGATTAAGTTTCAGCGGTTGCTTTCAACTTGTAACATGTATATCTCATGGATATTGTCAACATAGAGTAGTATAATAAGTGCAATAAGCAAGTATGTAGGAATCAATGCATAGTTCACACAAGTGTTTGCTTCTTGAGGTGGAGAGAAATAGGTGAACTGACTCAACATTGAAAGTAAAAGAATGGTCCTCCATAGAGGAAAAGCATCGATTGCTATATTTGTGCTAGAGCTTTGATTTTGAAAACATGAAACAATTTTGTCAACGGTAGTAATAAAGCATATGCATCATGTAAATTATATCTTATAAGTTGCAAGCCTCATGCATAGTGTACTAATAGTGCCCGCACCTTGTCCTAATTAGCTTGGACTACCGGATCATCACAATGCACTGTTTTAACCAAGTGTCACAAAGGGGTACCTCTATGCCGCTTTGTACAAAGGTCTAAGGAGAAAGCTCGCATTGGATTTCTCGCTATTGATTATTCTTCAACTTAGACATCCATACCGGGACAACATAGACAACAGATAATGGACTCCTCTTTTATGCATAAGCATGTAACAACAATTAATAATTTTCTCATTTGAGATTGAGGATATATGTCCAAAACTGAAACTTCCACCATGGATCATGGCTTTAGTTAGCGGCCCAATGTTCTTCTCTAACATATGCATGCTTAACCATAAGGTGGTAGATCTCTCTTACTTCAGACAAGACGGACATGCATAGCAACTCACATGAAATTCAACAATGAATAGTTGATGGCGTCCCCAGTGAACATGGTTATCGCACAACAAGCAACTTAATAAGAGATAAAGTGCATAATTACATATTCAATACCACAATAGTTTTTAAGCTATTTGTCCCATGAGCTATATATTGCAAAGGTGAATGATGGAATTTTAAAGGTAGCACTCAAGCAATTTACTTTGGGATGGCGGAAAATACCATGTAGTAGGTAGGTATGGTGGACACAAATGGCATAGTGGTTGGCTCAAGTATTTGGATGCATGAGAAGTATTCCCTCTCGATACAAGGTTTAGGCTAGCAAGGTTATTTGAAACAAACACAAGGATGAACCGGTGCAGCAAAACTCACATAAAAGACATATTGAAAACATTATAAGACTCTACACCGTCTTCCTTGTTGTTCAAACTCAATACTAGAAATTATCTAGACCTTAGAGAAACCAAATATGCAAACCAAATTTTAGCATGCTCTATGTATTTCTTCATTAATGGGTGCAAAGCATATGATGCAAGAGCTTAAACATGAGCACAACAATTGCCAAGTATCACATTACCCAAGACATTTTTAGCAATTACTACATGTATCATTTTCCAATTCCAACCATATAACAATTTAAGGAAGGAGAAACTTCGCCATGAATACTATGAGTAGAAACTAAGGACATACTTGTCCATATGCTACAGCGGAGCGTGTCTCTCTCCCATAAAGTGAATGCTAGGATCCATTTTATTCAAACAAAACAAAAAACAAAAACAAACCGACGCTCCAAGAAAAGCACATAAGATGTGATGGAATAAAAATATAGTTTCACGGGAGGAACCTGATAATGTTGTCGATGAAGAAGGGGATGCCTTGGGCATCCCCAAGCTTAGACGCTTGAGTCTTCTTGATATATGCAGGGGTGAACCACCGGGGCATCCCCAAGCTTAGAGCTTTCACTCTCCTTGATCATGTTGCATCATACTCCTCTCTTGATCCTTGAAAACTTCCTCCACACCAAACTCGAAACAACTCATTAGAGGGTTAGTGCACAATAAAAATTAACATATTCAGAGGTGACACAATCATTCTTAACACTTCTGGACATTGCATAATGCTACTGGACATTAGTGGATCAAAGAAATTCATCCAACATAGCAAAAGAGGCAATGCGAAATAAAAGGCAGAATCTGTCAAAACAGAACAGTTCGTATTGACGAATTTTAAAATGGCACCAGACTTGCTCAAATGAAAATGCTCAAATTGAATGAAAGTTGCGTACATATCTGAGGATCATGCACGTAAATTTGCTTAATTTTCTGAGCTACCTACAGGGAGGTAGACCCAGATTCGTGACAGCAAAGAAATCTGGAACTGTGCAGTAATCCAAATCTAGTACTTACTTTTTCTATCAACGGCTTAACTTGGCACAACAAAACACTAAACTAAGATAAGGAGAGGTTGCTACAGTAGTAAACAACTTCCAAGACACAAAATAAAAACAAAGTACTGTAGGTAAAAACATGGGTTGTCTCCCATAAGCGCTTTTCTTTAACGCCTTTCAGCTAGGCGCAGAAAGTGTGTATCAAGTATTATCGAAGGATGGGGCTTCTACAGCGGGATGTGGAGTTTTCTCAATTATGCATATTATCTTTTCTATGTGAGTTTCAGAGGCTCTCTTTTCATTAGTCTTGGGCTTGCTACCCTCATCAAACAAATCTTCAGGAACAATCCAATCAAAATTCTTTTCTAATGCCTCACACATTCCCAAGAGCTTACAAGGTATTGATGTTTTAATATCCCCCTCACAATTAACTTTATTAGTGTACTTTTGTCTATCCTTTTCCATCTTCTCAAGGGTACTGGCAAAGTTGGTATGAGAGCCTAGCATATTATATTTAGTGAAAACTTTCCTAGCTTCTCTCGCTATTCCCCCAAATTCTTTAAGAAGGGTTTCTAATACAAAATCTTTCTTTTCTCCTTCTTCCATATCACTGAGTGTAAGAAACATATGTTGAATCACAGGATTAAGATTTTAACAAATCTAGCTTCTAACGCATGTACTAAAGAAGCAACAGCAATTTCATAAGTGGGGGCAAGTTCTACCAAGTGTCTATTGATACGTCTCCAACGTATCGATAATTTCTTATGTTCCATGCCACATTATTGATGTTATCTACATGTTTTATGCACACTTTATGTCATATTCGTGCATTTTCTGGAACTAACCTATTAACAAGATGCCGAAAGGCCAGTTCCTGTTTTCTGCTGTTTTTGGTTTCAGAAATCCTAGTAACGAAATATTCTCGGAATCGGACGAAATCAACGCCAAAGATCTTAGAATCCCCGGAAGCATCCAGAACACACGAGAGGGACCAGAGGGGGGGCACAGGCCCACCACACCATACCCTGGCGCGGCCTAGGGGGGGCCCGCGCCCCCCTATGGTTTGGCCAGCCCTTCAGCCTTCCTGCGCCGCCTCTTCGCCTATATAAAGCCCCTGGATCAGAAACCCTGATACGTTCGACGAAAACCACAGAAACCTTCCAGAGCCGCCGCCATCGCGACGCCAAGATCTGGGGGACAGGAGTCTCTGTTCCGGCACGCTGCCGGAGCGGGGAAGTGCCCCCGGAAGGCTTCTCCATCGACACCGCTGCCATCTCCACCGCCATCTTCATCACCGCTGCTGCTCCCATGAGGAGGGAGTAGTTCTCCATCGAGGCTCGGGGCTGTACCGGTAGCTATGTGGTTCATCTCTCCTATGTACCTCAATACAATAATCTCATGAGCTGCTTTACATGATTGAGATTCATATGAGTTTGTATCACAATTCATCTATGTGCTACTCTAGCAAAGTTATTAAAGTAGTTCTATTCCTCCTGCACGTGTGTAAAGGTGACAGTGTGTGCACCGTGTTAGTACTTGGTTTATGCTATGATCATGATCTCTTGTAGATTGCGAAGTTAACTATTGCTATGATAATATTGATGTGATCTATTCCTCCTACATATGCATGAAGGTGACAGTGTGCATGCTATGCTAGTACTTGGTTTAGTCCTTTGATCTATCTTACACTAAAGGTTACTAAAATATGAGCATTATTGTGGAGCTTGTTAACTCCGGCATTGAGGGTTCGTGTAATCCTACGCAATGTGTTCATCATCCAACAAAAGTGTAGAGTATGCATTTATCTATTCTGTTATGTGATCAATGTTGAGAGTGTCCACTAGTGAAAGTGTAATCCCTAGGCCTTGTTCCTAAATACTGCTGCGTTACTACTGCTTGTTTACTGTTTTACTGTGTTACTACTGCTGCAATACCACCACCATCAACTACACGCCAGCGAGCTATTTTCTGGCACCGTTGCTACTGCTCATACTTATTCATACCACCTGTATTTCACTATCTCTTCGCCGAACTAGTGCACCTATTTGGTGTGTTGGGGACACAAGAGACTTCTTGTTTTGTGGTTGCAGGGTTGCATGAGAGGGATATCTTTGACCTCTTCCTCCCTGAGTTCGATAAACCTTGGGTGATCCACTTAAGGGAAAACTTGCTGCTGTTCTACAAACCTCTGCTCTTGGAGGCCCAACACTGTCTACAGGAAAGGAGGGGGAACGTAGACATCAAGCACTTTTCTGGCGCCGTTGCCGGGGAGGAAAGGTAAAAGGTACTCACACTCCGGACCTCGGCTACCAAGCTATTTTTCGGCGCCGTAAGTACTCGAAGCTATTTCCTTTAGATCCTGCAATTGCATCTTTTTGTTTCTTGTTTACACTAGTTTGGCATAATGGACAACAATGAGCTTTTTATTCTATTTCCTGAGTTAAGACATGGATGGTTTGATTCAAAAATTAAAAAACCCATGGAACATGTTAGTATGAACACTTTGAATACCATTGTTGCTAATGATATGGAAAATTCTAAGCTTGGGGAAGCTGGTTTTCATGATCTTTTTAGTCCCCCAAGCATTGAGGAGAAAATTTTCTTTGATGATACTTTGCCTCCTATTTATGATGATTATAATGATATTGGTCTTTTAGTGCCGCCTACTATGGAGATTAATTTTTATGATGATAATACTATGCCTCCTACACTTGATGAGAATAATAATGATAGCTACTTTGTTGAATTTGCTCCCACTACAACTAATAAAATTGACTATGCCTATGTGGAGAGTAATAATTTTATGCATGAGACTCATGATAAGAATGCTTTATGTGATAGTTATATTGTTGAGTTTGCTCATGTTGCTACTGAAAGTTATTATGAGAGAGGAAAATATGGTTGTAGAAATTTTCATGTTACTAAAATGCCTCTCTATGTGCTGAAATTTTTGAAGCTATACTTGTTTTATCTTCCTATGCTTGTCGCTTTGCTCTTCATGAACTTGTTGATGTACAAGATTCCTTTTCATAGGAAGCATGTTAGACTTAAATGTATTTTGAATTTGCCTCTTGATGCTCTCTTTTGCTTCAACTACTATTTCTTGCGAGTGCATCATTAAAACTGCTGAGCCCATCTTAATGGCTATAAAGAAAAGAACTTCTTGGGAGATAACCCATGTGTTATTTTGCTACAGTACTTTGTTTTATATTTGTGTCTTGGAAGTTGTTTACTACTGTAGCAACATCTCCTTATCTTAGTTTTGTGTTTTATTGTGCCAAGTAAAGCCGTTGATAGAAAAGTAAGTACTAGATTTGGATTACTGCGCAGTTCCAGATTTCTTTGCTGTCACGAATCTGGATCTACCTCCCTGTAGGTAGCTCAGAAAATTAAGCCAATTTACGTGCATGATCCTCAGATATGTACGCAACTTTCATTAAATTTGAGCATTTTCATTTGAGCAAGTCTGGTGGCCTAATAAAATTCGTCAATACGAACTGTTCTGTTTTGACAGATTCTGCCTTTTATTTCGCATTGCCTCTTTTATTATGTTGGATGAATTTCTTTGATCCACTAATGTCCAGTAGCTTTATGCAATGTCCAGAAGTGTTAAGAATGATTGTGTCACCTCTGAATATGTTAATTTTTATTGTGCACTAACCCTCTAATGAGTTGTTTCGAGTTTGGTGTGGAGAAAGTTTTCAAGGATCAAGAGAGGAGTATGATGCAACATGATCAAGGAGAGTGAAAGCTCTAAGCTTGGGGATGCCCCGGTGGTTCACCCCTGCATATATCAAGAAAACTCAAGCGTCTAAGCTTGGGGATGCCCAAGGCATCCCCTTCTTCATCGACAAATTATCAGGTTCCTTCTCTTGAAACTATATTTTTATTCGGTCACATCTTATGTGCTTTACTTGGAGCGTCTGTTTGTTTTTGTTTTTTGTTTTGTTTGAATAAATTGGATTACATCATGCTTGTGTGGGAGAGAGACACGCTCCGCTGTTGCATATGGACAAGTATGTCCTTAGGCTCTACTCATAATATTCATGGCGAAGTTTCTTCTTCGTTAAATTGTTATATGGTTGGAATTGGAAAATGATACATGTAGTAATTTGCTATAATGTCTTGGGTAATGTGATACTTGGCAATTGTTGTGCTCATGTTTAAGCTCTTGCATCATATACTTTGCACCCATTAATGAAGAAATACATAGAGCTTGCTAAAATTTGGTTTGCATAATTGGTCTCTGTAAGGTCTAGATAATTTCTAGTATTGAGTTTGAACAACAAGGAAGACGGTGTAGAGTCTTATAATGTTTTCAATATGTCTTTTATGTGAGTTTTGCTGCACCGGTTCATCCTTGTGTTTGTTTCAAACAACCTTGCTAGCCTAAACCTTGTATCGAGAGGGAATACTTCTCATGCATCCAAAATACTTGAGCCAACCACTATGCCATTTGTGTCCACCATACCTACCTACTACATGGTATTTCCTGCCATTCCAAAGTAAATTGCTTGAGTGCTACCTTTAAACAATTCAAAATTTATCACCTCTGATTTGTGTCAATGTTTTATAGCTCATGAGGAAGTATGTGGTGTTTATCTTTCAATCTTGTTGGGCAACTTTCACCAATGGACTAGTGGCTTCATCCGCTTATCCAATAATTTTGCAAAAAGAGCTGGCAATGGGATTCCCAGTCCCAAACTAATTAACAAAAATAGACACTCCTCCATGGTATGTGATTGTTGGACGGCACCCGAAGGATTCGGTTAGCCATGGCTTGTGTAAGCAAAGGTTGGGAGGAGTGTCATCATAATAAAACTAAAATAAAAAGGCACTCCTTCATGGTATGAGATTGTTGGCAGGCACCCGAGGATTCGGTTAGCCATGGTTTGTGAAAGAAAGGTTGGAAGGAGTGCCACCCAAAAATAAAATAAAATGGGAGCCGCTCTTTGAAGGTTTGTCTGGCAAGGGGGTTAGAGTGCCCGCTACCATTCGTTGACAACAACATACACCTCTCAAAACTTTATTTTTATGCTCTCTTTATGTTTTCAAAATAAAAGCTCTAGCACAAATATAGCAATCAATGCTTTCCTCTTTGAAGGACCATTCTTTTACTTTTATTGTTGAGTCAGTTCACCTATCTCTCTCTACCTCAAGAAGCAAACATTTGTGTGAACTGTGCATTGATTCTGACATACTTGCTTATTGCATTTGTTATATTGCTTTGCATTGACAACTATCCATGAGATATACATGTTACAAGTTGAAAGCAACCGCTGAAACTTAATCTTCCATTGTGTTGCTTCAATACCTTTACTATGAATTATTGCTTTATGAGTTAACTCTTATGCAAGACTTATTGATGCTTGTCTTGAAGTGCTATTCATGAAAAGTCTTTGCTTTATGATTCACTTGTTTACTCATGTCATATACATTGTTTTGATCGCTGCATTCAGTACATATGCTTTACAAATAGTATGATCAAGATTATGATGGCATGTCACTCCAGAAATTATCTGTGTTATCGTTTTACCTGCTCGGGACGAGCAGAACTAAGCTTGGGGATGCTGATACGTCTCCAACGTATCGATAATTTCTTATGTTCCATGCCACATTATTGATGTTATCTACATGTTTTATGCACACTTTATGTCATATTCGTGCATTTTCTGGAACTAACCTATTAACAAGATGCCGAAAGGCCAGTTCCTGTTTTCTGCTGTTTTTGGTTTCAGAAATCCTAGTAACGAAATATTCTCGGAATCGGACGAAATCAACGCCAAAGATCTTAGAATCCCCGGAAGCATCCAGAACACACGAGAGGGATCAGAGGGGGGGCACAGGCCCACCACACCATACCCTGGCGCGGCCTAGGGGGGGCCCGCGCCCCCCTATGGTTTGGCCAGCCCTTCAGCCTTCCTGCGCCGCCTCTTCGCCTATATAAAGCCCCTGGATCAGAAACCCTGATACGTTCGACGAAAACCACAGAAACCTTCCAGAGCCGCCGCCATCGCGACGCCAAGATCTGGGGGACAGGAGTCTCTGTTCCGGCACGCTGCCGGAGCGGGGAAGTGCCCCCGGAAGGCTTCTCCATCGACACCGCTGCCATCTCCACCGCCATCTTCATCACCGCTGCTGCTCCCATGAGGAGGGAGTAGTTCTCCATCGAGGCTCGGGGCTGTACCGGTAGCTATGTGGTTCATCTCTCCTATGTACCTCAATACAATAATCTCATGAGCTGCTTTACATGATTGAGATTCATATGAGTTTGTATCACAATTCATCTATGTGCTACTCTAGCAAAGTTATTAAAGTAGTTCTATTCCTCCTGCACGTGTGTAAAGGTGACAGTGTGTGCACCGTGTTAGTACTTGGTTTATGCTATGATCATGATCTCTTGTAGATTGCGAAGTTAACTATTGCTATGATAATATTGATGTGATCTATTCCTCCTACATATGCATGAAGGTGACAGTGTGCATGCTATGCTAGTACTTGGTTTAGTCCTTTGATCTATCTTACACTAAAGGTTACTAAAATATGAGCATTATTGTGGAGCTTGTTAACTCCGGCATTGAGGGTTCGTGTAATCCTACGCAATGTGTTCATCATCCAACAAAAGTGTAGAGTATGCATTTATCTATTCTGTTATGTGATCAATGTTGAGAGTGTCCACTAGTGAAAGTGTAATCCCTAGGCCTTGTTCCTAAATACTGCTGCGTTACTACTGCTTGTTTACTGTTTTACTGTGTTACTACTGCTGCAATACCACCACCATCAACTACACGCCAGCGAGCTATTTTCTGGCACCGTTGCTACTGCTCATACTTATTCATACCACCTATATTTCACTATCTCTTCGCCGAACTAGTGCACCTATTTGGTGTGTTGGGGACACAAGAGACTTCTTGTTTTGTGGTTGCAGGGTTGCATGAGAGGGATATCTTTGACCTCTTCCTCCCTGAGTTCGATAAACCTTGGGTGATCCACTTAAGGGAAAACTTGCTGCTGTTCTACAAACCTCAGCTCTTGGAGGCCCAACACTGTCTACAGGAAAGGAGGGGGAACGTAGACATCATCTATCTTCAAAATCTTCGACCGTACTAATATGAGTGAAAAAATCTTCTATATTGTCTTTTCCAAGGATAGACCCTCGGCCTACCGGTACATCTTTAAGAACAAACTTAGGAGGAAACATGATGAAATAAGTAAAGTAAATGCAAGTAACTAATTTTTTTGTGTTTTTGATATAGCAAACTAGATAGCAAATAAAGTAAAACTAGCAACTAATTTTTTTGTATTTTGATTTAGTGCAGCAAACAAAGTAGTAAATAAAACTAAGCAAGACAAAAACAAAGTAAAGAGATTGAGAAGTGGAGACTCCCCTTGCAGCGTGTCTTGATCTCCCCGGCAACGGCGCCAGAAAATATGCTTGATGGCGTGTAACTCACACGTTCGTTGGGAACCCCAAGAGGAAGGTATGATGCGCACAGCAGCAAGTTTTCCCTCAGAAAGAAACCAAGGTTTATCGAACCAGGAGGAGCCAAGAAGCACGTTGAAGGTTGATGGCGGCGGGATGTAGTGCGGCGCAACACCAGGGATTCCGGCGCCAACGTGGAACCTGCACAACACAACCAAAGTACTTTGCCCCAACAAAACAGTGAGGTTGTCAATCTCACCGGCTTGCTGTAACAAAGGATTAACCGTATTGTGTGGAAGATGATTGTTTGCAGAAAACAGTAGAACAAGTATTGCAGTAGATTGTATTTCAGTAAAGAGAATTGGACCGGGGTCCACAGTTCACTAGAGGTGTCTCTCCCATAAGACAAACAGCATGTTGGGTGAACAAATTACAGTTGGGCAATTGACAAATAAAGAGGGCATGACCATGCACATACATATCATGATGAGTATAGTGAGATTTAATTGGGCATTACGACAAAGTACATAGACCGCCATCCAACTGCATCTATGCCTAAAAAGTCCACCTTCAGGTTATCATCCGAACCCCCTCCAGTATTAAGTTGCAAAGCAACAGACAATTGCATTAAGTATGGTGCGTAATGTAATCAACAACTACATCCTTAGACATAGCATCAATGTTTTATCCCTAGTGGCAACAGCACAACACAACCTTAGAACTTTCTCACATCGTCCTGTGTGTCAATGCAGGCATGAACCCACTATCGAGCATAAGTACTCCCTCTTGGAGTTACAAGCATCTACTTGGCCAGAGCATCTACTAGTAACGGAAAGCATGCAAGATCATAAACAACACGCAGATATAACTTTGATAATCAACATAACAAGTATTCTCTATTCATCGGATCCCAACAAACGCAACATATAGAATTACAGATAGATGATCTTGATCATGTTAGGCAGCTCACAAGATCCGACAATGATAGCACAATGGGGAGAAGACAACCATCTAGCTACTGCTATGGACCCATAGTCCAGGGGTAGACTACTCACACATCACACCGGAGGCGACCATGGCGGCGTAGAGTCCTCCGGGAGATGATTCCCCTCTCCGGCAGGGTGCCGGAGGCGATCTCCTGGATCCCCCGAGATGGGATCGGCGTTGGCGGCGTCTCTGGAAGGTTTTCCGTATCGTGGCTCTCGCACCGGGGGGTTTCGTCACGGAGGCTTTAAGTAGGCGGAAGGGTAGGTCAAGAGGCGGCGCGAGGGCCCAGACCATAGGGCCGCGCGGCCAGGGCAGGGGGCCGCGCCGCCTATGCTCTGGCTGCCTCGTGGCCCCTCTTCGCTTCGTCTTCGGACTTCTGGAAGCTTCGTGGAAAAATAGGCCCTGGGCTTTGATTTCGTCCAATTCCGAGAATATTTCCTTACTAGGATTTCTGAAACCAAAAACAGCAGAAAACAAAGAATCGGCACTTCGGCATCTTGTTAATAGGTTAGTTCCAGAAAATGCACGAATATGACATAAAGTGTGCATAAAACATGTAGATAACATCAATAATGTGGCATAGAACATAAGAAATTATCGATACGTCGGAGACGTATCAGCAAGCTCGAAGCAGTGCACGGTGGCGAAATCCTCAACAGAATCGGAGTACATAGCGGCTTCAGAGGCTTCATCAGAAGCGGTATGGATGAAGAGGTTCATTGTAGAGCTCGGTGTGGTTCTTAGTGCATTGGACCCACTAGTCATCTACTGTGACAACATGGGTGCCATCGCCAATGCACAAGAACCAAGGTCACACAAGAGGCTGAAGCATATCAAGCTGCGTTATCATTCGATTCGCGAGTACATCGAAGATGGAGAAGTAAAGATTTGCAAAGTACACACTGATCTGAATGTAGCAGATCCGTTGACTAAAGCTCTCCCTAGGGCAAAGCATGACCAACACCAGAATGCCATGGGTGTTAGGTACCTTACAATGTAATCTAGATTATTGACTCTAGTGCAAGTGGGAGACTGTTGGAGATATGCCCAAGAGGCAATAATAAAAGTGGTTATTATATATCTTTATGTTTATGATAAATGTTTATATACCATGCTATAATTGTATTAACCGAAACATTGATACATGTGTGTTATGTAAACCAACAAATGAGTCCCTAGTAAGCCTCTTAACTAGCTTGTTGATTAATAGATGATTAGTTTCATAATCATGAACATTGGATGTTATTAATGACAAGGTTATATCATTATATGAATGATGTAATGGACACACCCAATTAAGCGTAGCATAAGATCACGTCATTAAGTTATTTGCTATAAGCTTTCGATACATAGTTACCTAGTCCTTATGACCATGAGATCATGTAAATCACTTATGCCGGAAAGGTACTTTGATTACATCAAATGCCACTGCATAAATGGGTGGTTATAAAGGTGGGATTAAGTATCCGGAAAGTATGAGTTGAGGCATATGGATCAACAGTGGGATTTGTCCATCCCGATGACGGATAGATATACTCTGGGCCCTCTCGGTGGAATGTCGTCTAATGTCTTGCAAGCATATGAATAAGTTCATAAGAGACCACATACCACGGTACGAGTAAAGAGTACTTGTCAGGAGACGAGGTTGAACAAGGTATAGAGTGATACCGATGATCAAACCTCGGACAAGTAAAATATCGCGTGACAAAGGGAATTGGTATCGTATGTGAATGGTTCATTCGATCACTAAGTCATCGTTGAATATGTGGGAGCCATTATGGATCTCCAGATCCCGCTATTGGTTATTGGTCGGAGTGAGTACTCAACGATGTCCGCATAGTTCGCGAACCGTAGGGTGACACACTTAAAGTTGGATGTTGAAATGGTAGAACTTGAATATTGAATGGAATTCAAATATTTGTTCGAAGTCCCGGATGAGATCCCGGACATCACGAGGAGTTCCGGAATGGTCCGGAGAATAAGATTCATATATAGGAAGTATTTTATGTGATTTAAAATGATCCGGAAGGTTCTATGGAAGGTTCTAGAAGGTTCTAGAAAAGTCCGGAAGAAACCACTAAGGAAGGCGGAGTCCCGGAGGGACTCCACCTCCCATGGCCGGCCAACCCTAAGGGGGAGGAGTCCCAAGTGGACTCCCCTATGGGGGCCAGCCACCCCCCACATGGAAGGGGGGAATCCCACCCCAAGTGGGATTCCCACCTTGGGTAGGTTTCCCTATCACATGGAAGGTTTTGGGTTCGGGTCTTATTCGGAGACTTGTAGTCCAACACTTGGGGCTTCCACCTATATAATGAGGGGCCAAGGGGAGGGGGCCGGCCACCCAAAGACCACAAGGTGGCCGCACCCCTAGATGGCCGGCGCCCCCCTCTCCCCAAACCCTAGCCGCCCCACTCCTCCTTCTTCCCCGCACGCTTAGCGAAGCTCCGCCGGGATTCTCCACCGCCACCGACACCACGCCGTCGTGCTGTCGGATTCAAGAGGAGCTACTACTTCCGCTGCCCGCTGGAACGGGGAGGTGGACGTCGTCTTCATCAACAACCGAAAGTGTGACCGAGTACGGAGGTGATGCCCGTTCGTGGCGCCGTGATCAAGATCTTCTACGCGCTTTTGCAAGCGGCAAGTGAACGTCTACCGCAGCAACAAGAGCCTCATCTTGTAGGCTTTGGAATCTCTTCAAGGGTGAGACTCGACAATCCCCTCGTTGCTACCGTCTTCTAGATTGCATCTTGGCTTGGATTTCGTGTTCGCGGTAGGAAATTTTTTGTTTTCTATGCTACGTTATCCTACAAGCATATGATTGGATCATAAGAGATGACATACCGCGGTACGAGTAAAGAGTACTTGAGGTTGAACAAGGTATGGAGATACCGATGATCAAACCTCGGACAAGTTGAATATCGTGTGATAAAGGGAATTGGCATCGTATGCAAATGGTTCAATCGATCACTAAGTCATCGTTGAATATGTGGGAGCCATTATGGATCTCTAGATCCCGCTATTGGTTATTTCTCAGAGAGGAGTCTCGACCATGTCTGCATAGTTCGCGAACCGTAGGGTGACGCGCTTAAGGTTCGATGTCGCATAAGAAGATTTGAATATGGTATGGAGACGAAGTTTGTTCGGAGTCTCGGATGTGATCCAGGATGTCACGAGGAGGTCCGGAATAGTCCGGAGAATAAGATTCATATAAGGGAAGTTGATTTCTGGGTTTCGGAAAAGTTCGGGATTTTTTCGGCGATTGACTGGAAGGTTCTAGAAGGTTCCGGAGGGGTCCACCATGGGGCCCACGACCTAGGAGGGCCAGCATGGGCCGAGGGGATGCTCCCTAGCCTAATGGGCCGGGGGCACATGCCCCCCAAGGCCCAGGCCGGCCAACCCCTAGGGTTTCCCTAGGGGGGATCAACTTGGGGGGGAGGAAAACCCTCTCCCCCCACTTGGCCGCCGCCCCCATAACCCTAGATGGGAAAGGGGGCCACCCCACCGACCTGGCCCCCTATATAAAGAGGGGAGGGGGTGGCCGGCCACCCTACCCCATCATTAGCCCCTCCTCTGGTCGCGTCTCCCTCCACCATACGCTGCTCCGGCTTAGGAGAAGCCCTGCAGTTTTCTTCCTCCACCTCCACCACCACGCCGTCGTGCTGCTGGAATTTGGAGGAGATCTACTACACCTCCGCTGCCCTCTGGAACGGGGAGAGGAAGGAGCTTCATCGACACCGTACGCGCGACCGAGTACGGAAGTGCTGCCGGATTCCAGCACCGGAATGATCGTCTACACCAACAACGAGATTAATCTCGTAGGTTTTGGAATCTTCGAGGGTTAGTCTCATCTCCATCTCGTTGTTCAGATCTTATAGATTAGATCTTGGCTTTTCCATAGATTAGATCTTGGATTTATTCGTCTTTGCGGTAGGAAATTTTTTGTTTTCTATGCAACGATCCCCTTCAGTGGTATCAGAGCCATGTCTATGCATAGATCTGTTGCACGAGTAGAACACAATGGTTTTGTGGGCGGTGATGCTTTTGTTGATTTAGTTTGTGTACTTTACTTCTTGCGGGATGGTGGGATGAAGCGGACCGGGCTAACTTTACATGACCGCGTCTCATGAGACTTGCTCCACGCTTGACATGCAACTTGTATTGCATAAGTGGCTTTGCGGGTGTCTGTCTCTTCCACCATAGTGAAGATTGTAATTTGCACTTCTATTGTCAACACTAGTATCACCTTTGTGGTTCATGTTCGTAGGTAGATTGGATCTTACTCGAAAACCCTAAACCACGTAAAATATGCAAACCAAATTAGAGGCGTCTAAATTGTTTTTGCAGGGTTTGGTGATGTGATATGGCCATGATGTGATGATGATTATATTTGATGTATGAGATGTTCATTATTGTATTATGGCAACTGGCAGGAGCCTAATGGTTGTCCTCAATTTTTGTTAAAGACCTGCGTGTCTATTCATCATGTAATAGCTTTATTTCAAGTAGTTGTTATAGTAGCTATAAGTGATGGACAACCATGAAGCGGCGCCACTGACCTTGACGCCATGCTGGTGATGATGGAGATCATGTCCGTGCTTTGGAGATGGAGATCAAAAGCACAAGAAGAAAGGCCATATCATATCACACATTATGAATTGCATGTGATGTTAATCCTTTTTATGCATCTTATTTTGCTTAGATCGCGATGGTAGCATTATAAGATGATCCCTCTCACTGAATATCAAGATAATAAAGTGTTCATCCTTAGTATGCACCGTTGCTAAGACTTGTCATTTCGAAGCATCTCGTGATGATCGGGTGTGATAGACTCTACATGTGCATACAACGGGTGCAAGCCAGATTTGCACACGCGGATACCAAGGTTGCCTTGACGAGCCTAGCATGTACATACATGGTCTCGGAACACGGGATACCGAAAGGTAGAGCATGAGTCATATGAATGATATGATGAACACTTTGAGTGTTCGCCTTTGAAGCTACATCTTTTCTCGTGAAGATCGGTCTTGGTGTAGTGGATTTGGTTCGTGTAATCACTAAGACAATGCGAGGGATGTTGTTTTAAGTGGGAGTTCACCTAGTTAATTTAAGAATTAAAATTGAACTCATTTTATCATAAACTTAGTCTAAACTTTTTGCAAATATGTTGTAGATCATGGCGCCCCCCTCCATCAATTTTAACCAGTTCCTAGAGAAAGAAAAGCTTAAGGGCAATGGTAGCAACTTCACTGACAGGTTCCGTCATGTGAGGATTTCCTCACTGGTGGAAGCCTGCAATATGTGCTCGATGCACCGCTAGGTCCCCCACCACCTCCTGCAGTATCCGAGGACATAAAGAATGTTTATGAGATTCGGGCAACTCGGTACTCCGAAGTTCAGTGTGCCATCTTGTGCAGCTTAGAGGCAGAGCTCCAAAAGCGTTTTGAGCACCACGACCCCTGTGAGATGATGCGTGAGCTCAAACTTATCTTTGAAACTCATGCGGCCGTGGAGAGCTATGAGGCCTCGAAACAGTTCTTTAGCTGCATGATGGAAGAGGGCAGCTCCGTTAGTGAGCACATGTTCGCCATGTCCGGACATGCGAAGAAGCTCAGTGACTTGGGGATGATGATCCCTAACCAGCTGGGTATTCATCGTGTCCTTCAATCACTGCCACCAAGTTACAAGAACTTCGTGATGAACTACAACATGCAGAACATGAACAAACATTTACCTGAACTCTTTTCCATGCTGAAATCTGCTGAAGTAGAGATTAAAAAGGAGAACCAAGTGTTGATGGTCAACAAGACCACCGCTTTCAAAAAGCAGGGCAAGCCTAACAAGGGTAACTTCAAGAAGGGCGGCAAGAAAGTTGCAGCGCATCCTAAGAAGCCTAAGGCTGGTCCTAAACCTGAGACTGTGTGCTATTACTGCCAGGGAAGGGGCACTGGAAGCGTAATTGCTCCAAATACTTGACCGATCTGAAGAGCGGCCACGTCAAAAAGAAAGGTATATTTGATATACATGTTATTGATGTCTATCGTACTGGTTCTCGTAGTAGTGCCTGGGTATTTGATACTGGTTCAGTTGCTCACATTTTGTTATCACCAGATTTTGGCCAAATCAGGAAGTGGGCCGTAAGAGAGATGAGCTTGGAAGATCACACGTGGAAGATCTCTGAAGCGGCCTTGCACGAAGAGTTTGGGCTAGATTGCCCGTGTATCTTTAATTATGGTAGATTGTATCTTAGATTAAAGGTTAGAGTCTGTATCGTGCACGGTGGGGATTATTCCCACGTTAGAAAGTCCCCTGGACTATAAATATGTATCTAGGGTTTATGGAATAAACAACAACCAACGTTCAACCAACAAATCAATCTCGGCGCATCGCCAACTCCTTCGTCTCGAGGGTTTCTACCGGTAAGCAACATGCTGCCTAGATCGCATCTTGCGATCTAGGCAGCACAAGCTCCACGTTGTTCATGCGTTGCTCGTACTGAAGCCTTTTTGATGGCGAGCAACGTAGTTATCATAGATGTGTTAGGGTTAGCATAGTTCTTCGCGTAACATGCTATCGTAGTGCAACCCTTGCAAGTCTAGCCGCCCTCACACCTATCTTAGGTGTGGGGGCGGCACCCCGCTTGATCTTTATTTAGTAGATCCGATCCGTTACGGTTGCTCCTTGTTCATCAAGGATTAGTTTAATATCTGCAATAGTTAGGCCTTACAAAGGGCTGGAGGATCCAGTGGCACGTAGGGTATCGTTCGCTAGTCCTAGACAGGATGTTCCGGGGATCAACCTCGTGTTGGTTTTTAGGCCTTGTCTAGGATCGGCTTATGATCACCGTGCGTGGCCGCGAGGCCCAATCCTGAGTAGGATGATCCGATTATGCGGTGAAAACCCTAAATCGTCGTAGATCTCATTAGCTTTATCTTGATCAAGCAGGACCACCATATATTCGTGCACCTCGTACGAATCATGGGTGGATCGGCTCCTTGAGCCGATTCACAGGATAACCTGAGAGCCGATCGAGGCTCGTATTTAATGTTTATGTGTATGCCATGCAGGAAACTAAGCGAGGCATCTCCATCACCTTCCTGACCAGGTATAGGTCAGGTGGCACGCCCTTGCATCAGCATCGGACGTGTGTAACAGAAGGCTTTGCGGGCCGTCGCTCGGAGGGACCTCGGCCAGCCGCAGCCCTAGGTTGTTCCCGGCTCTACGGTGTTGCCCGTCACTGCCCGCCGGTGGGTTTTGGCAGCAACACATTCTGGCACGCCCGGTGGGACTAGCTTCTACATCAACCACATCGCCATCTACATCTGAGATGGCGGACGGCACGCCAGTCACGTACGAGGATCTGACCGACGAGCTCAAGAAGAAGTATGACGAGATCAAAGTCATCCTCGAAGCCGACCTCATCGGCTCTTTCCACAGAACCCGTTCACATGGCATCAGGTGGAAGGGGTTCTCACCTAATGGTGCACTAGATGGGATAGACCTCTCTGCCCCGTCGGAAGAACGAACCAGGTCCCTGCGGCAGGAGATCAACTACTTGGTGGCTCACTCGCTACACCGCCACTCTGAGAACCTGGTCAACACGTTGGAGCGTGTCGCTCTTCGCGTGATCCAGGAGATCATGAGGCACCAGTACTCGCCGTCAGGACCAGCTCTCGGGACGCATCAAGGAGAGTTGCCACTCCAGTCCCGTCCACCGCTGCCGTTTGCGTTGGCAGCACCAGAAGTGCCGGCTTCACCGGCATTCGTCGTCTACAAGATCGGTGGTGACCCTAGTGACTACCAGTTCTTGCCTGAGGCGCCTAAGGAGATCCCTCACGGGTACACGTGCATGTATGTGCCAGATTGCGGTAACTGGGCGCTCACAAACCAGGCCACAACATCAGGGACTTCTGGGAAAGCAGGAGGGATGTCAGCAACAGATCTTGAGAAGCAGACGTGGCTAACTAAGTACGCCACCCCGACGAACCTCCAGAGCTCAGCTCCTGCAGTTGGCTCAGAGCTAGAAAAGCACACATGGCTGGCTAAGTACGCCACCCCGGCGAATCTTCAGAGTTCAACTCCTGCAGCCAAGACAATGGCGGATCAGATCGGTACCATGCGAGAGATCAGTTCGGCATGGTGCCGAAAAGGAGGGCAATCGGCTATTCCAAGCCGTACCCCGACGACTACGAGATGATCCCGCTACCACCTAAATATCGGCTCCCTGATTTCTCCAAATTCAGTGGATCAGATGGTTCCAGCTCCATCGAGCACGTAGGCCGATATTTGGCACAACTAGGACCGGCCTCAGTGTCGGATCAGCTACGCGTGACGCTCTTCTCACAGTCCCTCACGGGATCGGCTTTCGGGTGGTACACCTCGTTGCCACCAGACTCCATCCGGACTTGGAAGCAGTTGGAAGAACAGTTCCATATGCAGTACCATTCAGAGGCTTCCGAGTCCGGCATTGCCGATCTAGCACAATTACGTCAGAAGCGTGGAGAAACTGTGACAGAATACATCCAGCGCTTCAAGAATCTTAGGAACCGATGTTATTCGGTTCGTATAACTGAAAAGGAAGCAGTCGAGTTGGCAGTAGCGGGCCTCGCAACACCGCTCAAGGACATGGCCTCCCAAGCAGACTATCCCTCACTGGCGCACATGGTTCAGAAACTATCGGCATATGAACAGCGCCACCCGGACCTGTACCAGGACAAATTCAAGCGTGCAGTAGTCCTGGTCGATGCAGAGGAAGACGAAGTTTCTGCGGGAGATCAAGAGGTAGCAGTGGCTGAATGGACTCGGGGAAGAACCCCCGTGTCCTGCAAATGGGTAAAGCCACCAGGCCCGCCCCGGGGGTTTGATTTTGACGTGACCAAAACTGAGCAAATCTTCGACCTCCTGCTCAAGGAGAAGCAGTTGACGATTCCCGAAGGTCTCAAATTCCCCACGGTGCAAGAGCTGAACGGAAAGCCATACTGCAAATGGCATAACTCGCTCTCCCATGCCACCAACGACTGCAGGGTATGGCGTCAGCACATCCAAGCGGCGATAGAAAAAGGGCGTCTGATTTTCAACCAGTACGCCATGAAGGTCGACACCCAGCCCTTCCCCGCCGTTAACATGGTGGAATGCACTTACCCTGAAGGTTGCCAGCCAGGACCCTCGTTCAGCATCAACATGGTAGGACCTGGGCACCACTCTGGCAAAGATGGAGACGAGGGCAGCTGCTCTCGTAGCAAGGACACAGAGGAGGCCGCTCCACGCGATCGGCTCCGTCATGATGGCAAGCGCTACGTCACAGAGGGAGAAGTGAAGAACATGAGATATCAGCGACCCCTCTCTGATCACCTCCTCAACAAGTATGTGAGTCAGTATGACCGACGCCGACGATCCAGTGATGATGATGAAAGAGATCGTCTGGCTAGAGAAGCCAGAAGACATCGTCGGCATGATCGCGATGAGGAGGAGCACGAGCGCCGTGCCAAAGAAAAATCAAGGGAGCAAGACGACAACGACAGGCACTGGGACTGCCCCTTCTTCAGACACTGCTGGGATTCAGGAATGAGCCGATTGCCCACAATCGGCAATTGCCCAGAATGCAACCAGAAGAAGAAGGAGGCAGCCAATGTGTCCGTGTTCAAGCGCTTAGGGCCTCTCCCGCCACAAAGCAAATGCGCTGAGTCCCCTCGGTGGGTAGATCTCGAGGGTTCAGAAGACGAGGGACAAGAAGAAGAAGACAGGTACCACCGGCCAAGGTGGTGCCCTGATGGACTCAGCCGTTCACAAAAGCGCAGGGTTCAACGACTGCGCGGTCTGGAGGAAGCCGAAAGGTTATACTTGCATACGCTAAGAAAGGCACGACCTGATCTGGCTACGAAAGTTCAGCGAACCCTGGACGAAGAGGGTCGTCCACGGAAGATGGAGTGGCGTCCCAAGCAAAGGAAAGCCGATGATGAAACATCGGCTGGTACAAACATGGTGCTCGTCCTTCCGACGGAGCTTAGTGCTCCACGATTATACGATGCACTCAAGGTGGACGACAGCAAGCGCATCAACATGATAAAGTCAGAGGTTGGGTTGGTTCTGTCCAGCCTGACCGAGTAGCAAGAACAAACCGATGAGCAAACGTGGCGAGGCTGATCCTTGTGATCGGCCCCAAAAAATTATGAAGGGGCATTACAGAACCTTGAGTCAGCGCTTCAATCGATGTGGAGGCCGATTCCAGCAATCGGCCAAAATTATCTTCACCACATGTTCTGCTTGTGCTCAACATCGATCTACTGGGCAGCGGCCACGTCGGCGGATGAAAGTCAGCACGAATCCTCGCGGAGCCGACGTGCCAGTACAGTGCCTTGGCTAACCACAAAGCCGATATCTGCAGTCACCTGGCAGATTCGGCTCGGGGGGCATATAGTCAGATGAACATGTGCAGATAAACATGTGTAAACATGTGTGCAGTGAAACACTAGGAGCCGATTAGGAAAAATCGACCAGTAAAAAAAAAATTACAGCCGATGCGAGGGCATCGACTTTAGAACTGAGAAACGAAGCCGATGCGCAGCCATCGACTCTAGTACAGTTACACAAGACCAAGACCTACTGGCTATGTGCTCAAAGTTCACATCAACATCGACGTTCAGTGGAAGAAAGCTGATCAACGATCTGTGCATCCTCGCCGGTATTCTCGCCTTGATTAAGGCTCGGGGGGCAGCTAACTTGGTAGATGTTCTGTTTTGGGAGCCGATTGGAGTCGCATCGACTGACCCTGCATCGTGATCTTCTCTGAAAGCAGTTCAGGTGTTGCAAAAGAAAACTGCTAAAGCTACGGAGAGGAACCGGAAAAGGAGGCCGCCGGCTTTACAGGTTTTGGACCGTCCTGTCGCTGCAAGAAAAGGAAAGGGACTGGATTCTCAAAATAGCCGATGAGTAGTCATCGGCTAAGGGATTGCGAAAATTATGGTCAGATATCAAATCGCAGCCTGAATTTGAGAAGTGCTAGACTGACGGGCTAATCGACATGTGAGTCCGGCTCCACGGGCGTCCAAAAGAAAAGGAATCCGATACGTTGCTATCGGTCTTGGCATGACAGGCGGAAGGAATGAAATTGGATTAATTGAAAGAACAATTTTCATTAATTCAAAGGAGCGGCTTTACAAGAAAGAGCCGATGGCTCTCAAAAGAAGGATCTAGTGCCTAGTGCACTGCTACTACTAGTCCTACTCTACTAGTCGTCGCTGTCCTCATCGTCGCCGTCGTCGATGTCGTCGGCGCTGCTCCCAGGAAGCTCCTCGTCGCTGCTACCCCAGCCTTTGGCCGGAGCTTCGTCTTCCTCGCCATCATCGTCATCCTCGTTGTCCGCCCAGGAGCGGAAGCGCTTGGTCGGCGGATACCCGATGGAGGAGGAGGATTCATCCTCCTCCTCTTCCTCCTCGTCATCATCATCGTCCTCACTGTCCGCCCAAGCACGGAATCGCTTGGCCGGCAGAAGCTTAGCGGGGGAAGGGGGGCTGCCCTCCTCTTTTCCTTCCTCTTCCTCTACTTCTTCCCCCTTCTCGTCGGGGGAGGTGGGTTTCGCCCAAGGATGGAGGTCGTCTTCACTTTCACTTATCAGCTCCCCATCGATGAGGAACTTGAGGTCCTCTTCCCCATCGGTCAGAGGCAGGTCGCCCACTGGCGCGTGGTCGGAGTTCCACTCCGGCTCGCTCGAAGAGAAGGACTGGAGGGAGAGGCCGGAGGAGACAGAGGAAGAGGAGGGCATCGCTATAGAGGAAGAGGGTTTTTTTGGTGCCGATGGCTGGAACAGAGGAAGGGGATGAAGAGGGCTAATCAATCGGCACGGTTAAATAATGAGAAGCCTGGTGGAAATTTAATGCCATTGCAGTTTCCGAGGAAGTGATGCCAAAGCTATCGAATTTTGCAGAGTAGCTCAAAATACATGGCATCATGAGGAAGAATACTGCGACAGTGCACTTTCTGCCACGACATGACCCTTCGAAGGAAAAACAGAGTGGTTTTGAAATTATCATTGCCAAAACCAGGGGGGCATGTGTTATCACCAGATTTTGGCCAAATCAGGAAGTGGGCCGTAAGAGAGATGGGCTTGGAAGATCACACGTGGAAGATCTCTGAAGCGGCCTTGCACGAAGAGTTTGGGCTAGATTGCCCGTGTATCTTTAATTATGGTAGATTGTATCTTAGATTAAAGGTTAGAGTCTGTATCGTGCACGGTGGGGATTATTCCCACGTTAGAAAGTCCCCTGGACTATAAATATGTATCTAGGGTTTATGGAATAAACAACAACCAACGTTCAACCAACAAATCAATCTCGGCGCATCGCCAACTCCTTCGTCTCGAGGGTTTCTACCGGTAAGCAACATGCTGCCTAGATCGCATCTTGCGATCTAGGCAGCACAAGCTCCACGTTGTTCATGCGTTGCTCGTACTGAAGCCTTTTTGATGGCGAGCAACGTAGTTATCATAGATATGTTAGGGTTAGCATAGTTCTTCGCGTAACATGCTATCGTAGTGCAACCCTTGCAAGTCTAGCCGCCCTCACACCTATCTTAGGTGTGGGGGCGGCACCCCGCTTGATCTTTATTTAGTAGATCCGATCCGTTACGGTTGCTCCTTGTTCATCAAGGATTAGTTTAATATCTGCAATAGTTAGGCCTTACAAAGGGCTGGAGGATCCAGCGGCACGTAGGGTGTCGTTCGCTAGTCCTAGACAGGATGTTCCGGGGATCAACCTCGTGTTGGTTTTTAGGCCTTGTCTAGGATCGGCTTATGATCACCGTGCGTGGCCGCGAGGCCCAATCCTGAGTAGGATGATCCGATTATGCGGTGAAAACCCTAAATCGTCGTAGATCTCATTAGCTTTATCTTGATCAAGCAGGACCACCATATATTCGTGCACCTCGTACGAATCATGGGTGGATCGGCTCCTTGAGCCGATTCACAGGATAACCTGAGAGCCGATCGAGGCTCGTATTTAATGTTTATGTGTATGCCATGCAGGAAACTAAGCGAGGCATCTCCATCACCTTCCTGACCAGGTATAGGTCAGGTGGCACGCCCTTGCATCAGCATCGGACGTGTGTACCAGAAGGCTTTGCGGGCCGTCGCTCGGAGGGACCTCGGCCAGCCGCAGCCCTAGGTTGTTCCCGGCTCTACGGTGTTGCCCGTCGCTGCCCGCCGGTGGGTTTTGGCAGCAACACATTCGTAACTCGAAACAGGAACTTTGGAATAGACGAAGCCTGGCGAGGGACGAGGTGACGATGCACGTTGGAAATGGATCCAAAGTCGATGTGATCGCCGTCGGCACGCTCCCTCTACATCTACCTTCGGGATTAGTTTTAAACCTCAATAATTGTTATTTGGTACCTGCGTTGAGCATGAACATTATATCTGGATCTTGTTTAATGCAAGACGGTTATTCATTTAAGTCTGAGAATAATGGTTGTTCGATTTATATGAGTAATGTCTTTTATGGCCATGCACCTGAGATGAATGGTTTATTCTTGTTAAATCTCGATAGTAGTGATACACATGTTCATAACATTGATGCTAAGCGAATTAAATTGAATGATAATTCTACTTATATGTGGCACTGTCGTCTTGGTCCTATTGGAGTGAAGCACATGAAGAAACTCCACTCCGATGGACTTCTTGAGTCACTTGACTTTGAGTCACTTGACAGATGCGAGGCATGTCTAATGGGAAAAATGACTAAGACTCCATTTTCTGGTACAATGGAGCGAGCTATAGACTTATTGGAAATCATACATACCGATGTGTGCGGACCAATGAGTGTAGCATTGCACGGTGGTTATCGTTATGTTCTAACCTTCACGGATGATCTGAGTAGATATGGATATATTTACTTTATGAAACATAAGTCCGAGACTTTTGAGAAGTTCAAGGAATTCCAAAGTGAAGTAGAAAATCAACGTAACAAGAAGATTAAGTTTCTGCGTTCTGATCGCGGAGGCGAATATCTGAGTTATGAGTTTGGCATGCATTTAAAGAAATGCGGAATACTTTCACAGTTGACACCGCCGGGAACACCACAGCGCAATGGTGTGTCCGAACGTCGTAATCGAGCTCTCTTAGACATGGTTCGATCTATGATGTCTCTTACCAATTTGCCATTATCATTTTGAGGTTATGCATTAGAGACAACCGCATTCACTTTAAATAGGGCACCGTCTAAATCCGTTGAAACGACACCGTATGAATTATGGTTTGGGAAGAAACCTAAGCTATCGTTCCTTAAAGTTTGGGGTTGCGAAGCTTATGTAAAGAAGTTACAACCTGACAAGCTAGAACCCAAAGCGGAGAAATGCGTCTTTTTCATAGGTTACCCTAAAGAAACAATTGGGTACACTTTCTATCACAGATCCGAAGGCAAAATCTTTGTTGCCAAGAACGGATCCTTTCTTGAGAAGGGGTTTCTCACTAAAGAAGTGATTGCAAGGAAAGTAGAACTCGACGAGGTTGATGAACCTTCTCTCATAGATCAGAGTAGCGCAGTGCCGGAAGAAGTTTCTGCGCAGCCAACGCCGATAGGAGAGGAAGCAAATGATGATGATCATGAAACTTCGAACGAGGAAGCTACTGAACCTCGCAGATCGACGAGGGAACGTACCACTCCTGATTGGTATGATCCCTGTCTAAATGTCATGATTGTGGACAACAATGATGAGGACCCTGCGACGTATGAAGAAGCAATGATGAGCCCAGATTCCAACAAATGGCAAGAAGCCATGAAATCCGAAATGGGATCCATGTATGATAACAAAGTATGGACTTTGGTAGACTTACCTGATAGCCGCAAGGCTGTCGAGAATAAATGGATCTTCAAGAGAAAAACAGATGCTGATGGTAATATTACTGTCTATAAAGCTCGACTTGTCGCAAAGGGTTTCCGACAAATTCAAGGAGTTGACTACGATGAGACTTTCTCACCTACAGCGAAGCTAAAGTCTGTGAGGATTTTGTTAGCAATAGCTGCATTTTTCGATTATGAGATTTGGCAGATGGATGTCAAAACGACGTTCCTCAATGGTGATATTGAGGAAGAGTTGTATATGGTACAACCCAAAGGTTTTGTCGATCCTAAAAATGCTGACAAGGTATGCAAACTTCAGCGTTCCATTTATGGACTGAAGCAAGCATCCCGGAGTTGGAACCTACGCTTTGATAGAGTGATCAAAGACTTCGGTTTTATATGGACTCATGGTGAGGCCTGTATTTACAAGAAAGTGAGTGGGAGCTCTGTAGCATTCCTGATATTATATGTAGATGACATATTATTGATTGGGAATGATATAGAACTATTAAGCAGTGTTAAAGGTTATTTGAATAAGTCTTTTTCAATGAAAGACCTTGGTGAAGCAGCGTATATTTTAGGCATCAAGATTTATAGAGATAGATCAAGACGCCTAATAGGCCTTTCACAGAGTACATACCTGGACAAGATTCTAAAGAAGTCTAGAATGGATGAAAGCAAGAAAGGGTTCTTGCCTATGTTGCCAGGTAAGGTCTTGAGCAAGACTCAAGGTCCGGCTACGGCAGATGAAAGAGAAAGGATGAGCAAGATCCCCTATGCTTCGGCAGTAGGCTCTCTCATGTATGCCATGTTGTGTACTAGACCGGATATTGCACATGCTGTTAGTTTGACCAGCAGATATCAAAGTGATCCAGGAATGGAACACTAGACAGCGGTCAAGAATATCCTGAAGTACCTGAAAAGGACTAAGGATATGTTTCTTTGTTATGGCGGTGACCAAGAGCTCGTTGTAACCAGTTACACCGATGCAAGTTGGAACACTGATCCTGATGACTCTAAGTCTCAGTCTGGGTACGTGTTTATATTGAATGGTGCGACAGTAAGCTGGAGCAGTTCCAAGCAGTGCACGGTGGCGAAATCTTCAACAGAATTTGAATATATAGCGGCTTCAGAGGCTTCATCGGAAGCGGTATGGATGAAGAGGTTCATTGTTGAGCTTTGTGTGGTTCCTAGTGCATTGGACCCGTTGGTCATTTATTGTGACAACACGGGTGCCATCGCCAATGCAAAGGAACCAAGGTCACACAAGAAGCTGAAGCATATCAAGCTGCGTTTTCATTCGATTCGCGAGTACATCGAAGATGGTGAAGTAGAGATTTGCAAAGTACACACAGATCTGAATGTTGCAGATCCGTTGACTAAAGCTCTCCCTAGGGCAAAGCATGACCAACACCAGAATGCCATGGGTGTTAGGTACCTTACAATGTAATCTAGATTATTGACTCTAGCGCAAGTGGGAGACTGTTGGAGATATGCCCAAGAGGCAATAATAAAGTGGTTATTATAATATGTTTGTGTTTATGATAAATGTTTGCATACCATGCTATAATTGTATTAACCGAAACATTGATACATGTGTGTTATGTAAACAACAAGGAGTCCCTAGTAAGCCTCTTGTATAACTAGCTTGTTGATTAATGGATGATCATGGTTTCGTGATCATGAACATTGGATGTTATTAATAACAAGGTTATGTCATTGGTTGAATGATATAATGGACACACACCCAAATGAGCGTAGCATAAGATCAAGTCATTAAGTTCAATTTGCTATAAGCTTTCGATACATAGTTGTCTTAGTCCTTCGACCATGAGATCATGTAAATCACTTACACCGGAAGGGTACTTTGATTACATCAAACGCCATTGCGTAAATGGGTGGTTATAAAGATGGGATTAAGTATTCTGAAAGTGTGAGTTGAGGCATATGGATCAATAGTGGGATTTGTCCATCCTGATGATGGATAGATATGCTCTGGGCCCTCTTGGTGGAATGTCGTCTGATTAGCTTGCAAGCATATGATTGGATCATAAGAGATGACATACCGTGGTACGAGTAAAGAGTACTTGAGGTTGAACAAGGTATGGAGATACCGATGATCAAACCTCGGACAAGTTGAATATTGTGTGACAAAGGGAATTGGCATCGTATGCAAATGGTTCAATCGATCACTAAGTCATCGTTGAATATGTGGGAGCCATTATGGATCTCCAGATCCCGCTATTGTTTATTGCTCGGAGAGAAGTCTCGACCATGTCTGCATAGTTCGCGAACCGTAGGGTGACACGCTTAAGGTTCGATGTCGCATACGTAGATTTGAATATGGTATGGAGACGAAGTTTGTTCGGAGTCTCGGATGTGATCCAGGATGTCACGAGGAGGTCCGGAATAGTCCGGAGAATAAGATTCATATAAGGGAAGTTGATTTCTGGGTTTCGGAAAAGTTCGGGATTTTTCCGGTGATTGACTGGAAGGTTCTAGAAGGTTCCGGAGGGGTCCACCATGGGGCCCACGACCTAGGAGGGCCAGCATGGTCCGAGGGGATGCTCCCTGGCCTAATGGGGCGGGGGCACATGCCCCCCAAGGCCCAGGCCGGCCAACCCTTAGGGTTTCCCTAGGGGGGATCAACTTGGGGGGAGGAAAACCCTCTCCCCCCACTTGGCCGCCGCCCTCCCTAACCCTAGATGGGAAAGGGGGCCACCCCACCGACCTGGCCCCATATATAAAGAGGGGAGGGGGTGGCCGGCCACTCTACCCCATCATTAGCCCCTCCTCTGGCCGCCTCTCCCTCCACCATACGACGCTCTGGCTTAGGCGAAGCCCTGTGATACGTCCAATTTGCATCACTATTTTATGTCATAATTTGCTGTTATTCATTGATATATTTCATATTGGGACACAATACTTATGTTATTTCATCTATTTTGCATGTTTCATCATTATTGGAGGATCAAGCACCGGAGCCAGGATTCTGCTGGAAAAGGCACCGTCAGAACGCGATATTTCGGAAGATCAACTGTGGAAGGAAATTATACCAAAAATCCTATTTTTCAAGATGACGAAGGAAGCCAGAAGGAGGAGCCAGGAGGACCCAGGGTGGGCCCACACCCTAGGGCGGCGCGGCCCATGCCCTGGCCGCGCCGCCATGTGGTTTGGGGGGCCCACGGCCCCTTTCGCCTCATTTTCTTCGCGAAATCCTTCGTCCCGAAAACCTAAGCCACAGAGGGTACCTCGCGAAGAGTTACAGCCGCCTCTGCGGGGCGGAGAACACCAGAGAGAAAAGAGCTCTCCGGCGGGCAGGAATCCGCCGGGGAAATTCCCTCCGGGAGGGGGAAATCAACGCCATCGTCACCGTCATCGAGCTGGACATCATCTCCATCACCATCATCATCATCTACACCATCATCACCGCCGTCTCCACCGCTGGACACCGTCACCGCCGTAGCAATTTGGGTTTGATCTTGATTGTTTGATAGGGGAAACTCTCCCGGTATCGATCTCTACTTGTTGTTGATGCTATTGAGTGAAACCATTGAACCAAGTTTATGTTCAGATTGTTATTCATCATCATATCACCTCTGATCATGTTCCATATGATGTCTCGTGAGTAGTTCGTTTAGTTCTTGAGGACATGGGTGAAGTCTAAATGCTAGTAGTGAACTATGGTTGAGTAATATTCAATGGTATGATATTTAAGTTGTGGTGTTATTCTTCTAGTGGTGTCATGTGAACGTCGACTACATGACACTTCACCATTTATGGGCCTAGGGGAATGCATCTTGTATTCGTTTGCTAATTGCGGGGTTGCCGGAGTGACAGAAACCTAAACCCCCGTTGGTATATCGATGCAGGAGGGATCGCAGGATCTCAGAGTTTAAGGCTGTGGTTAGATTTATTCTTAATTACTTTCTTGTAGTTGCGGATGCTTGCAAGGGGTATAATCACAAGTATGTATTAGTCCTAGGAAGGGTGGTGCATTAGCATAGGTTCACCCACACAACACTTATCATAACAATGAAGATTATTTAGCCGTATGTAGCGAAAGCACTAGACTAAAATCCTGTGTGTCCTCGAGAACGTTTGGTCATTATAAGTAAACAAACCGGCTTGTCCTTTGTGCTAAAAAGGATTGGGCCACTCGCTGCAATTGTTATTCTCGCACTTTACTTACTCGTACTTTATTCAACTGTTACATCAAACCCCCCTGAATACTTGTCTGTGAGCATTTACAGTGAACCCTTCATCGAAACTGCTTGTCAACACCTTCTGCTCCTCGTTGGGATCGACATTCTTACTTATCGAAAATACTACGATACACCCCCTATACTTGTGGGTCATCAAGACTATTTTCTGGCGCCGTTGCCGGGGAGTGAAGCGCTATTGGTAAGTGGAATTGGTAAGGAAAACCTTTACTGTTGTGCTGATTTTATTTCTGCCTGCTGCTATAAGTCATTATGGAGAGATCTTCTCTTCAATTTTTATTTGGGAAATCTACTACTACTGCAACGGTAGTGGATGAGGCGCCAGGTGAGGAAGTGATACCATATAAAATACCTATGAAAATTATTGAACGTGTTATGGATAACCGCTATGAAGGGGATGGAACTGTCCACCCTGGAGATCATTTATTGTTCTTGCATGAATTATGCGGTTTATTCAAGTGTGCAGGTATTGCTATGGATGAAGTGAGGAAGAAACTATTCTCTTTATCGCTGGTAAGGCGGTGCATTGGTATAAATTACTGGATAATGGGGATTCTCTTGAATGGAATGATATTGTGCCCCGGTTTTATTCTAAGTTCTATCCTCCAAGTGAAATTCACAAGGATCGGAATCGCATATATAATTTTTGGCCTCATGATGGAGAGAGTATTGCCCAAGCTTGGGGGAGATTGAAGTCTTTAATGCTCAAATGCCCCATTCATGAGCTTCCTAGTAATGTTATTATTGATAATTTCTATGCAAGACTTTCTTTTCAAGACAAGACCTTGCTGGATACTTCCTGTTCTGGATCATTTACTCGCAACAAAGAAGAGTTTAAGAGGGACCTTCTTGATCGGATCCAAGAAAATACTGAAGGTTGGGAGAACGACAAGGATAGAGAATCAGGTATAATTTATGATTATAAATGCATTGAAGCTTTTATGGATACTGATAAATTTCGTAATATGAGTGCTATATATGGTCTTGATTCTCAAGTTGCTGCAAATCTTTATAAAGCTTTTGCCTCTCATTATGAATTGCCAAAGAAGAATTTTGATAAGTATCATGAACCGTATAAAGATAAAATTGATTCATCTATTAATAAATGCGTTGTAGTTGAAACTGCTGATCATGTTATTCCTGAAGCTTATATTGAAAAAACTCCTTTCCCTGCTAAAATGAAGGAGTACTCTGTTATAAATAGTGCGGTTCATAAAAGTGAAAAGAAACCTGTAGAACCTGAAGAACAAATAAAAGTTGAACCTGCTGTTGCAATAGTTAAAGATCTTGTGACTGAAAATGTGGAGGATGGTCATATTATTTTCTGTGAAGATGCTTCTAATATTGTTTCACATCCTAATAAACCCAAACAAGCTAGTGTTCCTATGCTATCTGTTAGAATTGGTGATCATTGCTATTATGGATTATGTGATATTGGTGCAAGTGTTAGTGCTATTCCTTATGAGCTTTACACGGAGATTATGCATGAAATTGATTCTTGTGAACTTGAAGAAATTGATGTGGTTATTCAGCTAGCTAATAGAGAAACTATTTCTCTAATCGGTATTGTTCGAGATGTGGAAGTATTATGCGGTAAGATTAAATATCCTGCTGACTTTTTGGTACTTGGTTCTGCTGCTAGTGATTATTGTCCTATTATTTTTGGTAGACCTTTTCTAAATACTTGTGGAGCTATTATAGATTGCAAGAAAGAGAAAATTTTGACTAAATTTGCTGGTGAATCTTATGAGTTTAACTTCTCTAAATTTACCAAAACTCCTTATAAAGCTGATTTGCCTAGTGATGATTTTAAAATGGAGCAATGTGCATCTATTGTTCTTGTTCCTAACAATCCTTTGCAGCAACATTTGGAGGATAGCGAGAGTGAAGTTTTTAGGAAAGAAAGAGATGAGCTTGAGGAAATTTTTCTTCGCCAACCCATTCTCAAGCATGATTTACCGGTGGAAGATTTGGGTACAACACCTCCACCAAAGGAAGATCCTGTTTTTGATTTAAAGCCTTTGCCTGATAATCTTAAATATGCTCATATTGATGATAAGAAAATATATCCTGTTATTATTAGTTCTAAGCTTTCAGAGATTGAGGAAGAAAGGTTATTGGAAATATTGAAGAAGCACCGAGGAGCTATTGGCTACACTCTTGATGATTTGAAAGGGATTTCTCCTTCTATTTGCAAACATGCTATTAATATGGAAGATGATGCAAAGCCTGTTGTTGAACATCAGCGTCGTCTAATTCCGAAGATGAAGGAAGTGGTAAGGAATGAGGTATTAAGACTTCTTGAAGCAGGTATTATATATCCTATTGCTGATAGTAGATGGGTTAGTCCTGTGCATTGCGTTCCCAAGAAAGGAGGAATGACTGTTGTGCCTAATGATAATGATGAGCTCATTCCTCAAAGAGTAGTTGTAGGGTATAGAATGTGCATTGATTTTCGAAAAGTTAATAAAGTTACTAAGAAAGATCATTACCCTTTACCATTTATTGATCAAATGCTAGAAAGATTGTCTAAAAATACTCATTTTTGTTTTCTTGATGGTTATTCTGGGTTTTCACAAATTGCTGTTAAAGCTAAAGATCAAGAGAAAACCACTTTCACTTGTCCCTATGGAACTTATGCTTATAGACGTATGCCTTTTGGTTTATGTAATGCTCCTGCTACTTTTCAAAGATGCATGTCTGCTATTTTTCATGGTTTTTGTGAAAGTATTGTAGAGGTATTCATGGATGATTTTTCCATCTATGGGAATTCTTTTGATAGTTGCTTGCGAAACCTTGATAAAGTTTTGCAGAGATGTGAAGAAACTAACCTTGTTCTTAATTGGGAGAAATGCCACTTTATGGTTAATGAAGGAATTGTATTGGGACATAAAATTTCTGAGAGAGGTATTGAAGTTGATAGAGCTAAAGTTGAAGCAATTGAGAAGATGCCCTATCCGAGGGATGTTAAAGGTATTCGTAGTGTTCTTGGTCATGCTGGGTTTTATAGGAGATTTATTAAAGATTTCTCCAAGATTTCAAAGCCTCTTACTAATCTTCTTCAAAAAGATGTACCATTTGTTTTTGATGATGATTGTAAGGAAGCTTTTGAAACTCTTAAGAAAGCCTTAACAACTGCTCCTATAGTTGAACCTCCTGATTGGAACTTACCCTTTGAGATTATGTGTGATGCTAGTGATTTTGCTGTAGGCGCTGTTCTTGGACAGAGAGTAGATAAAAAACTGAATGTTATTCATTATGCTAGTAAAACTCTTGATGCTGCTCAAAGAAATTATGCTACAACTGAAAAAGAATTATTAGCTGTAGTCTTTGCTTGCGATAAATTTAGATCTTATATTGTTGATTCAAAAGTTACTATTCATACTGATCATGCTGCAATTAGATACCTTATGACAAAGAAAGATGCTAAGCCCAGGCTTATTAGATGGGTACTTCTTTTGCAAGAATTTGATTTACATATTGTAGATAGGAAAGGTGCTGATAATCCTGTTGCTGATAACTTGTCTAGATTGGAAAATATTGCTTATGATCCTGTTCCTGTTAATGATAGTTTTCCAAATGAACAATTGGCTGTAATAAAGGTGAGCTCGCGAGACAGTCCTTGGTATGCTGATTATGCTAACTTTATTGTTTCCAAGTACTTGCCTCCAACCTTTTCAGCTCAGCAAAGGAGGAAATTCTTTTATGACTTGAGGCATTATTTCTGGGATGACCCACACTTATATAAATAAGGAGTGGATGGTATTATGTGAAGATGTGTTCCCGAATATGAACAACAAGAGATATTGAGTAAATGTCATGGTAGTGCTTATGGAGGACATCATGCCGGAGAAAGAACCGCGCAAAAGGTTCTACAATCAGGTTTTTATTGGCCAACTCTCTTCAAAGATGCGAGAAAGTTTATTTTATCTTGTGATGAATGCCAAAGGGTTGGTAATATCTCCAGACGTAATGAAATGCCTATGAATTATACTCTTGTTATTGAACCGTTTGATTCTTTGGGGATTTGACTTCATGGGACCTTTTCCGTCTTCAGAAGGTAACACTCACATACTTGTTGCTGTTGATTATGTTACTAAATGGGTGGAAGCTATACCTACAAAAAGTGCTGATGGTGAAACCTCTTTAAGAATGCTTTTAGATATTATTTTTCCTAGATTTGGAGTGCCTAGATATATTATGACTGATGGAGGTTCTCATTTTATTCATGGAGGTTTTAGAAAAACTCTTGCTAAGTATGGTATTAATCATAGAATTGCTTCCGCTTATCATCCTCAAACTAGTGGTCAAGTAGAATTATCAAATAGAGAGATTAAATCTATTTTGGGAAAGACCGTTAATAAAACTAGAAAGAATTGGGCTAGTAAATTGAAGGATGCACTTTGGGCTTATAGAACTGCTTACAAAAATCCCATGGGAATGTCACCTTATAAAATGGTTTATGGGAAAGCTTGTCATTTACCTTTAGAACTAGAGCACAAAGCTTATTGGGCTGTTAGAGAATTAAATAAAGATCCTAAACTTGCCGGTGATAAGAGGTTGCTGCAATTAAGTTCTCTAGATGAATGGAGAAGTGAAGCTTATGAAAATGCTAAACTCTTTAAAGAGAAAGTTAAAAAATGGCATGATAGGAGGATTATCAAAAGAGAATTTAATATTGGGGATAAAGTCCTATTGTATCGGTCTCGTCTCAGATTCTTTGCAGGGAAATTACTCTCGAAATGGGAAGGACCATATGTTGTCGAGGAGGTGTATCATTCAGGAGCAATCAAAATTAGCTCTCTCCAAGGCAATGCTATGCAAGTGGTGAATGGACAAAGACTCAAGCATTATATCTCGGGTGATTCTTATAATGTTGATGTTGATATTATTCAAGTGGAAACACCGGAGGCTTTCATCAAAGGGCAAATTGACAGTCCGCCAGAACTCGACTTTGAATAGGTAACAGTACTGGTAATGAAAAGTACGCAATTTACTTTCCAAACAATATTTTCGCTGTTTTTGGAAAATATGAAAAATTACGAGTTCGAAACGGAGTGGAAAGGACGCACGAGGGGGCGCCACCATAGGTCGGCGCGGCCAAGCCTGGGCCCGCGCCGCCCTATGGTTTGGCCGCCTCGTCGCCCCTTTCCGACTCTAGTTCGATCTGGTACTTTCCTTTTATCGTGAAATTTTTTGCTATATAATCCCCCGGACCCCTGGAGGTCCGTATATCGTGTTCTCGACGTGTTTTGTTTCGAGCTGTTTCTGCCAGGATCTGTTTTCGGTCTAGAAGCACCATGGTCTCCAAGAACAAGGGCAAGGAGTTTCCGGATGAAGATGATCGAGATCTTGGGTGGAAAGAGGAAGACAAGGACGTCAAGGAAGAGGATGAAGAAGAGGGGGAGGAAGATTCGCGCGCACACCCGCTTGCTACCATCGCAAGCATCAAGTTGGTGGACAACCCTTTTAGTGCAAACAAGAGCGCAAGAATTCGCACTGGAGGAGGGGTTCCACGTCATTACCTAGCTTCGAAAACATCTCTATCAGGCATTCACCATCCCTTCCACAATCTAATTTTCAATAATCAAATTGAAGGGACTCCAAAGGCAACATTGCCTAGCCGGTGAGATATAGATCGTTCTAACACTGTAGGAGAAAAGGAGCCTGAGGCTGAAGAGTGGGGAAATAACTCCAAGAGCTGGGACTCGCCGTCGGACAGACTCCTTAACCGCGTCGAGCACAATTCAGAGATGATTCGCAATCTCATATACAGGATTGATGAGCTTCAGGAGCTTATTGAGAAGCTTGTCAGGAATTCTTCACCACCATCGCCAAAGGAGTAATTCATCATCGGTATTGGCATCCCCTTGGTTTGTTCCAAGCTTGGGGGAGTGCCGCGGTATCACATTATCACTACCTTTTACTTTTATTGTCAAGTAGTGTCATATCATGAGTAGGGAAGTTATCATATAAGATGGGTTGCGTTTGGAAGTATCTCTCCTTTAGTTGGTTATCTATGTATCCCTTGGTGTGAGTTATCGTTATGGAATATTAATGAGAAGTCTTATCATTTACATATTGCACATCTTATTCTAGTTTGCAATCTCTATTATATGATTTACTTTGTTGTTAGTATTGGTATCACTTTGGGAGCATTGAATAAATCTATTTGGTTTTGGCAAACTTAGCATTGGTCAATAGCAACAACACTTTGAGGTTTAAATAGAAAAGAGAAATACATGTATATGTTTCATTGTCTTTCTTTCTTGTTAGCTCATAGCTTATTATTCTGAAGATTAAAATTGTTTGCGCTTACAAGGAAGATGCATGATTGTTTCTATCACATGTATATTTGTTTGTTTCCCTCGACTCTTATGCTTGCTAATTAACCTTGCTAGCCAAAGACCAGACCGAGAGGGAATACTTCTCGTGCATCCAAACCTTAACCCAAACCTATGTCATTTGTGTCCACCATACCTACCTACTACATGGTATTTTCTGCCATTCCAAGTAAATACTTTATGTGCTACCTTTAAACAATTCAAAACTTAGTATCTCTTATTTGTGTCAATGTTTCATAGCTCATGAGGAAGTATGTGGTGTTTTATCTTTCAATCTTGTTGGGCAACTTCCACCAATGGACTAGTGGCTTCATCCGCTTATCCAGTAATTTTGCAAAAAGAGCTGGCAATGGGATTCCCAGTCCCAAATTAATTAAACTAAATAGACACTCCTCCATGGTATGTGATTGATGGACGGCACCCGAGGATTCGGTTAGCCATGGCTTGTGTAAGCAAAGGTTGGGGGGAGTGTCATCATCATAATAAAGCTAAAATAAAAAGGCACTCCTTCATGGTATGAGATTGTTGGCAGGCACCCGAGGATTCGGTTAGCCATGGTTTGTGAAAGAAAAGGTTGGAAGGAGTGCCACACAAAATGAAAATAATATGGGAGCCGCTCTTTGGAGGTTGTTTGGCAAGGGGGTTAGAGTACCCGCTACCAGTCGTTGACAACAACAAACACCTCTCAAAATGTTACTTTTATTCTCTTTATATGATTGCAAAACTGAAAAAGCTCTAGCACATGATTTAATCCCTGCTTCCCTCTGCGAAGGGCCTGTCTTTTACTTTATGTTGAGTCACTAAACCTATTTCCCTCCATCTCAAGCAAGCATTTGAGTAGTTGTGATCAAACCATTATATTGTGATTTGCTTCATCATGTCTTTTATTCTTCCTTGTTTAGTACAAGTTTTATCTGAATGAATATAGCTTTGCAAGTTATCAATGATTATGAAAAGACCATTATGATTGAGTATGCAAGTTGTGCCTTATAAACTTTAACATGAGAGCGCTGCTCAATGAGATAAATATAATCTGTTAATTGTTCTCTGACCAAGAACGAAGTTTGCCATCACCAATTATGATTTATTATGCACCTTTACTTGTGATTACCTTATACTTGTTTCAAGTTGAGATATAAGAGGTTGTTTACTATAATGTCTTGTGTGAAAGAATATGATGCTTCTTGTCCGTATTTTATTTATCGACTCTTCACTCCATAAACATGTGGTCCTGTCTATCGAGCTCAGTTTCGCTTGGGGACAAGCGAAGTCTAAGCTTGGGGGGAGTTGATACGTCCAATTTGCATCACTATTTTATATCATAATTTGCTGTTATTCATTGATATATTTCATATTGGGACACAATACTTATGTTATTTCATCTATTTTGCATGTTTCATCATTATTGGAGGATCAAGCACCGGAGCCAGGATTCTGCTGGAAAAGGCACCGTCAGAACGCGATATTTCGGAAGATCAACTGTGGAAGGAAATTATACCAAAAATCCTATTTTTCAAGATGACGAAGGAAGCCAGAAGGAGGAGCCAGGAGGACCCAGGGTGGGCCCACACCCTAGGGCGGCGCGGCCCATGCCCTGGCCGCGCCGCCATGTGGTTTGGGGGGCCCACGGCCCCTTTCGCCTCCTTTTCTTCGCGAAATCCTTCGTCCCGAAAACCTAAGCCACAGAGGGTACCTCGCGAAGAGTTACAGCCGCCTCTGCGGGGCGGAGAACACCAGAGAGAAAAGAGCTCTCCGGCGGGCAGGAATCCGCCGGGAAAATTCCCTCCGGGAGGGGGAAATCAACGCCATCGTCACCGTCATCGAGCTGGACATCATCTCCATCACCATCATCATCATCTACACCATCATCACCGCCGTCTCCACCGCTGGACACCGTCACCGCCGTAGCAATTTGGGTTTGATCTTGATTGTTTGATAGGGGAAACTCTCCCGGTATCGATCTCTACTTGTTGTTGATGCTATTGAGTGAAACCATTGAACCAAGTTTATGTTCAGATTGTTATTCATCATCATATCACCTCTGATCATGTTCCATATGATGTCTCGTGAGTAGTTCGTTTAGTTCTTGAGGACATGGGTGAAGTCTAAATGCTAGTAGTGAACTATGGTTGAGTAATATTCAATGGTATGATATTTAAGTTGTGGTGTTATTCTTCTAGTGGTGTCATGTGAACGTCGACTACATGACACTTCACCATTTATGGGCCTAGGGGAATGCATCTTGTATTCGTTTGCTAATTGCGGGGTTTCTGGAGTGACAGAAACTTAAACCCCCGTTGGTATATCGATGCAGGAGGGATCGCAGGATCTCAGAGTTTAAGGCTGTGGTTAGATTTATTCTTAATTACTTTCTTGTAGTTGCGGATGCTTGCAAGGGGTATAATCACAAGTATGTATTAGTCCTAGGAAGGGCGGTGCATTAGCATAGGTTCACCCACACAACACTTATCATAACAATGAAGATTATTTAGCCGTATGTAGCGAAAGCACTAGACTAAAATCCCGTGTGTCCTCGAGAACGTTTGGTCATTATAAGTAAACAAACCGGCTTGTCCTTTGTGCTAAAAAGGATTGGGCCATGATGACCCACAAGTATAGGGGGTGTATCGTAGTATCTTCGATAAGTAAGAATGTCGATCCCAACGAGGAGCAGAAGGTGTTGACAAGCAGTTTCGATGAAGGATTCACTGTAAATGCTCACAGACAAGTATTCAGGGGGGTTTGATGTAACAGTTGAATAAAGTACGAGTATGTAAAGTGCGAGAGTAATAATTGCAGCGAGTGGCCCAATCCTTTTTAGCACAAAGGACAAGCCGGTTTGTTTACTTATAATGACTAAACGTTCTCGAGGACACACGGGATTTTAGTCTAGTGCTTTCGCTACATACGGCTAAATAATCTTCATTGTTGTGATAAGTGTTGTGTGGGTGAACCTATGCTAATGTACCGCCCTTCCTAGGACTAATACATACTTGTGATTATACCCCTTGCAAGCATCCGCAACTACAAGAAAGTAATTAAGAATTAAATCTAACCACAGCCTTAAACTCTGAGATCCTGCGATCCCTCCTGCATCGATATACCAACGGGGGTTTAGGTTTCTGTCACTCCGGCAACCCCGCAATTGGCAAACGAGTACAAGATGCATTCCCCTAGGCCCATAAATGGTGAAGTGTCATGTAGTCGACGTTCACATGACACCACTAGAAGAATAACACCACAACTTAAATATCACACCATTGAATATTACTCAACCATAGTTCACTACTAACATTTAGACTTCACCCATGTCCTCAAGAACTAAACGAACTACTCACAAGACATCATACGGAACATGATCAGAGGTGATATGATGATGAATAACAATCTGAACATAAACTTGGTTCAATGGTTTCACTCAATAGCATCAACAACAAGTAGAAATCGATACGGGAGAGTTTCCCTATCAAACAATCAAGATCAAACCCAAATTGCTACGGCGGTGGCGGTGTCCAGCGGTGATGACGGCGGTGATGATGGTGGAGATGATGATGATGGTGATGGCGATGATGTCCAGCTCGATGACGGTGTCGATGGCGTCGATTTCCCCCTCCCGGAGGGAATTTCCCCGGCGGATTCCTGCCCGCCGGAGAGCTCTTTCTCTCTGGTGTTCTCCGCCCGCAGAGGCGGCTATAACTCTTCGCGAGGTACCCTCTGTGGCTTAGGTCTTCGGGACGAAGGGTTTGGCGAAGAAAAGGAGGCGAAAGGGTCGTGGGCCCCCAGACCATAGGCCGGCGCGGCCAGGGCCTGGGCCGCGCCGCCCTAGGGTGTGGGCCCACCCTGGCTCCTCCTGGCTCCTCCTTCTGGCTTCCTTCGTCATCTTGAAAAATAGGATTTTTGGTATAATTTCCTTCCAGAGTTGATCTTCCGAAATATTGCGTTCTGACGGTGCTTTTTCCAGCAGAATCCTGGCTCCGGTGTTCGATCCTCCAATAATGATGAAACATGCAAAATAGATGAAATAACATAAGTATTGTGTCCCAATATGAAATATATCAATGAATAACAGCAAATTATGATATAAAATAGTGATGCAAATTGGACGTATCAACTCCCCCCAAGCTTAGACTTCGCTTGTCCCCAAGCGAAACTGAGCTCGATAGACATGACCACATGTTTATGGAGTGAAGAGTCGATGAATAAAATACGGACAAGAAGCATCATATTCATTCACACAGGACATTATAGTAAACAATCTCTTATAACTCATATTGAAACAAGTATAAGGTAATCACAAGTAAAGGTGCATAAGAAATCATAATTGGTGATGGCAAACTTCGTTCTTGGTCAGAGAACAATTAACAGATTATATCTCATTGAGCAGCGCTCCCATGTTAAAGTTTATAAGGCACAACTTGCATACTCAATCATAATGGTTTTCTCATGATCATTGATAACTTGCAAAGCTATATTCATTCAAATAAAACTTGTACTAAACAAAGAAGAATGAAAGACATGATGTAGCAAATCACAATATAATGGTTTGATCACAACTACTCAAATGCTTGCTTGAGATGGAGGGAAATAGGTTTACTGAATCAACATAAAGTAAAAGACAGGCCCTTCGCAGAGGGAAGCAGGGATTAAATCATGTGCTAGAGCTTTTTCAATTTTTGCAATCATATAAAGAGAATAAAAGTAACATTTTGAGAGGTGTTTGTTGTTGTCAACGATCGGTAGCGGTACTCTAACCCCCTTGCCAGACAACCTCCTAAGAGCGGCTCCCATATTATTTTCATTTTGTGTGGCACTCCTTCCAACCTTTCTTTCACAAACCATGGCTAACCGAATCCTCGGGTGCCTGCCAACAATCTCATACCATGAAGGAGTGCCTTTTTATTTTAGCTTTATTATGATGATGACACTCCCCCCAACCTTTGCTTACACAAGCCATGGCTAACCGAATCCTTCGGGTGCCGTCCATCAATCACATACCATGGAGGAGTGTCTATTTAGTTTAATCAATTTGGGACTGGGAATCCCATTGCCAGCTCTTTTTGCAAAATTATTGGATAAGCGGGTGAAGCCACTAGTCCATTGGTGGAAGTTGCCCAACAAGATTGAAAGATAAAACACCACATACTTCCTCATGAGCTATGAAACATTGACACAAATAAGAGATACTAAGTTTTGAATTGTTTAAAGGTAGCACATGAAGTATTTACTTGGAATGGCAGAAAATACCATGTAGTAGGTAGGTATGGTGGACACAAATGGCATAGGTTTGGGTTAAGGTTTGGATGCACGAGAAGTATTCCCTCTCAAGATGTCTTTGGCTAGCAAGGTTAATTAGCAAGCATAAGAGTCGAGGGAAACAAACAAATATACATGTGATAGAAACAATCATGCATCTTCCTTGTAAGTACAAACAATTTTAACTTCAGAATAATAAGCTATGAGCTAACAAGAAAGACAATGAAACATCTACATGTATTTCTCTTTTCTATTTAAACCTCAAAGTGTTGTTGCTATTGACCAATGCTAAGTTTGCCAAAACCAAATAGATTTATTCAATGCTCCCAAAGTGATACCAATACTAACAACAAGGTGAATCATATGGTAGAGATTGCAAACTAAAATAAGATGTGCAATATGTAAATGATAAGACTTCTCATTAATATTCCATAACGATAACTCACACCAAGGGATACATAGATAACCAACTAAAGGAGAGATACTTCCAAACGCAACCCATCTTATATGATAACTTCCCTACTCATGATATGATACTACTTGACAATAAAAGTAAAAGGTAGTGATAATGTGATACCGCTGCACTTGCCCCAAGCTTGGAACAAACCAAGGGGATGCCAATACCGATGATGAATTACTCCTGCGGTGATGGTGGTGATGAACTCCCGTCATCAAACTTCCAAGGAAGAGGCTCTCCATCAAGAAACGACATCTTGGTCTCTGGGATCCACGAAACTAGCAAAGACGGCTTATGTATTTAAACCCGTTTTCATACTCACGGTTCTGATTCTGAAAATCATAGAGTTGTGCTTGGAGCTTGTTGGTGGTGTCGTGAAGTGAGAGGATATCGCTCCAAAGCTTTGCAGTTTCCTTCTCATGTTCAGCAATGAGTTCAGACACAATCCTGTGGAAAATATCCACCTCACGCTCAGCCATCTTCTTGTATTTGAAAACCTCTTGTTCTAGCTTCTCCATCCTGTCTTCCAGTGCTTCCTTCTCCTTTAGGACCCTGGACATCCTTGACCTGCAGTTCTCCTTCAACGAGCAGCAACTCCTTGGGGTGCATCCTCAGCTCCTCCATGTACAAATTGCCAACATCCTTGCTGGAGCTGTCCTTCGGAGTTTCCGACGAAGACATGATGGCTCTAGATCCGAAGCAAATCCTGGCAGAAACAACTCGAAACAAAACACGTCGAGAAAACGATATACGGACCTCCAGGGGTCTGGGGGGATTATATAGCAAAAATTTTCTCGACAAAAGGAAAGTACCAGATCGAACCAGAGTTGGAAAGGGGCGACGGGGCGGCCAAACCATAGGCCGGCGCGGGCCCAGGGTCAGCCGCGCCGCCTATGGTGGCACCCCTCGTGCGTCCTTTCCACTCCGTTTCGAACTCGTAATTTCTCATATTTTCCAAAAACAGCAAAAATATAGTTCGGAAAGTAAATTGCGTGCTTTTCATTACCGATCGTTACCTATTCGAAGTCGAGTTCGCATCGTCAATTTGCCCTTTGATGTAGGCCTCCGGTGTTTCCACTTGAATAATATCAACATCAACATTATAAGAATCACCCGAGATATAATGCTTGAGTCTTTGTCCATTCACCACTTGCGTAGCATTGCCTTGGAGAGAGCTAATTTTGATTGCTCCTGAACGATACACCTCCTCGACAACATATGGTCCTTCCCATTTCGAGAGTAATTTCCCTGCAAAGAATCTGAGACGAGACCGATACAATAGGACTTTATCCCCAATATTAAATTCTCTTTTGATAATCCTCCTATCATGCCATTTTTTAACTTTCTCTTTAAAGAGTTTAGCATTTTCATATGCTTCACTTCTCCATTCATCTAGAGAACTCAATTGCAACAACCTCTTATCACCTAAGTTTAGGATCTTTATTTAATTCTCTAACAGCCCAATAAGCTTTGTGCTCTAGTTCTAGAGATAAATGACAAGCTTTCCCATAAACCATTTTATAAGGTGACATTCCCATGGGATTTTTATAAGCAGTTCTATAAGCCCAAAGTGCATCCTTCAATTTACTAGCCCAATTCTTTCTAGTTTTATTAACGGTCTTTCCCAAAATAGATTTAATCTCTCTATTTGATAATTCTACTTGGCCACTAGTTTGAGGATGATAAGCAGAAGCAATTCTATGATTAATACCATACTTAGCAAGAGTTTTTCTAAAACCTCCATGAATAAAATGAGAACCTCCATCAGTCATAATATATCTAGGTACTCCAAATCTAGGAAAAATAATATCTAAGAGCATTCTTAAAGAGGTCTCACCATCAGCACTTTTTGTAGGTATAGCTTCCACCCATTTAGTAACATAATCAACAAAGAACAAGTATATGAGTGTTACCTTCCGAAGACGGAAAAGGTCCCATGAAGTCAAATCCCCAACAATCAAATGGTTCAATAACAAGAGTATAATTCATAGGCATTTCATTGCGTCTGGAGATATTACCAACCCTTTGGCATTCATCACAAGATAAAATAAACTTTCTCGCATCCTTGAAGAGAGTTGGCCAATAAAAACCTGATTGTAAAACCTTTTGCGCGGTTCTTTCTCCAGCGTGATGTCCTCCATAAGCACTACCATGACATTTACTCAATATTTCTTGTTGTTCATACTCAGGAACACATCTTCGCATAATACCATCCACTCCTTCTTTATATAAGTGTGAGTCATCCCAGAAATAATGCCTCAGGTCATAAAAGAATTTCCTCCTTTGCTGAGCTGAAAAGGTTGGAGGCAAGTACTTGGAAACAATAAAGTTAGCATAATCAGCATACCAAGGACTGTCTCGCGAGCTCACCTTTATTACAGCCAATTGTTCATTTGGAAAACTATCATTAACAGGAACAGGATCATAAGCAATATTTTCCAATCTAGACAAATTATCAGCAACAGGATTATCAGCACCTTTCCTATCTACAATATGTAGATCAAATTCTTGCAAAAGAAGTACCCATCTAATAAGCCTAGGCTTAGCATCTTTCTTTGTCATTAGGTATCTAATTGCAGCCTTATCAGTATGAATAGTAACTTTTGAATCAACAATATAAGATCTAAATTTATCACAAGCAAAGACTACAGCTAATAATTCTTTTTCAGTTGTAGCATAATTTCTTTGAGCAGCATCAAGAGTTTTACTAGCATAATGAATAACATTCAGTTTTTTATCTACTCGCTGTCCAAGAACAGCGCCTACAAAGAAAATCACTAGCATCACACATAATTTCAAAGGGTAAGTTCCAATCAGGGGGTTCAACTATAGGAGCAGTTGTTAAGGCTTTCTTAAGAGTTTCAAAAGCTTCCTTACAATCGTCATCAAAAACAAATGGTACATCTTTTTGAAGAAGATTAGTAAGAGGCTTTGAAATCTTGGAGAAATCTTTAATAAATCTCCTATAAAACCCAGCATGACCAAGAACACTACGAATACCTTTAACATCCCTCGGATAGGGCATCTTCTCAATTGCTTCAACTTTAGCTCTATCAACTTCAATACCTCTCTCAGAAATTTTATGTCCAAATACAATTCCTTCATTAACCATAAAGTGGCATTTCTCCCAATTAAGAACAAGGTTAGTTTCTTCACATCTCTGCAAAACTTTATCAAGGTTTCGCAAGCAACTATCAAAAGAATTCCCATAGACGGAAAAATCATCCATGAATACCTCTACAATACTTTCACAAAAACCATGAAAAATAGCAGACATGCATCTTTGAAAAGTAGCAGGAGCATTACATAAACCAAAAGGCATGCGTCTATAAGCATAAGTTCCATAAGGACAAGTAAAGGTGGTTTTCTCTTGATCTTTAGCTTTAACAAAGAATTTGTGAAAACCAGAATAACCATCAAGAAAGCAAAAATGAGTATTTTTAGACAATCTTTCTAGCATTTGATCAATAAATGGTAAAGGGTAATGATCTTTCTTAGTAACTTTATTAACTTTTCGAAAATCAATGCACATTCTATACCCTACAACTACTCTTTGAGGAATGAGCTCATCATTATCATTAGGCACAACAGTCATACCTCCTTTCTTGGGAACGCAATGCACAGGACTAACCCATCTACTATCGGCAATAGGATATATAATACCAGCTTCAAGAAGTCGTAATACCTCATTCCTTACCACTTCCTTCATCTTCGGAATTAGACGACGCTGAGGTTCAACAACAGGCTTTGCATCATCTTCCATATTAATAGCATGTTGGCATATAGACGGAGAAATCCCCTTCAAATCATCAAGAGTGTAGCCAATAGCGCCTCGATGCTTCTTCAATATTTCCAATAACCTTTCTTCCTCAATCTCTGAAAGCTTAGAACTAATAATAACAGGATATATTTTCTTATCATCAATATGAGCATATTTAAGATTATCAGGTAAAGGCTTTAAATCAAAAACAGGATCTTCCTTTGGTGGCGGTGTTGTACCCAAATCTTCCACCGGTAAATCATGCTTGAGAATAGGTTGGCGAAGAAAAATTTCCTCAAGCTCATCTCTTTCTTTCCTAAAAATTTCGCTCTCGCTATCCTCCAAATGTTGGTGCAAAGGATTATTAGGAACAAGAACAATAGATGCACATTGCTCCATTTTAAAATCATTACTAGGCAAATCAGCTTTATAAGGAGTTTTAGTAAATTTAGAGAAGTTAAACTCATAAGATTCACCAGCGAATTTAGTCAAAATTTTCTCTTTCTTGCAATCTATAATAGCTCCACAAGTATTTAGAAAAGGTCTACCAAAAATAATTGGACAATAATCACTAGCAGCAGAACCAAGTACCAAAAAGTCAGCTGGATATTTAATCTTACCGCATAAAACTTCCACATCTCGAACAATACCAATTGGAGAAATAGTTTCTCTATTAGCCAGCTGAATAACCACATCAATATCTTCAAGTTCACAAGAATCAATTTCGTGCATAATCTCCGTGTAAAGCTCATACGGAATAGCACTAACACTTGCACCAATATCACATAATCCATAATAACAATGATCACCAATTTTAACAGATAGCATAGGAACACTAGCTCGTTTAGGTTTATTAGGATGTGAGACAATATTAGAAGCATCTTCACAGAAAATAATATGACCATCCTCCACACTTTCAGTCACAAGATCTTTAATTATTGCAACAGCAGGTTCAACTTTTATTTGTTCTTCAGGTTCTACAGGTTTCTTTTCACTTTTATGAACCACACTATTTATAACAGAGTACTCTTTCATTTTAGCAGGGAAAGGAGTTTTTTCAATATAAGCTTCAGGAATAACACGATCAGCAGTTTCAACTACAACGCATTTATTAATAGATGAATCAATTTTATCTTTATACGGTTCATGATACTTATCAAAATTCTTCCTTGGCAATTCATAATGAGAGGCAAAAGCTTTATAAAGATTTACAGCAACTTGAGAATCAAGACCATATATAGCACTCATATTACGAAATTTATCAAGATCCATAAAAGCTTCAATGCATTTATAATCATAAATTATACCTGATTCTCTATCCTTGTCGTTCTCCCAACCTTCAGTATTTTCTTGGATCCGATCAAGAAGGTCCCTTTTAAACTCTTCTTTGTTGCGTGTAAATGATCCAGAACAAGAAGTATCCAGCAAGGTCTTGTCTTGAAAAGAAAGTCTTGCATAGAAATTATCAATAATAACATTACCAGGAAGCTCATGAATGGGGCATTTGAGCATTAAAGACTTCAATCTCCCCCAAGCTTGGGCAATACTCTCTCCATCATGAGGCCAAAAATTATATATGCGATTCCGATCCTTATGAATTTCACTTGGAGGATAGAACTTAGAATAAAACCGGGGCACAATATCATTCCATTCAAGAGAATCCCCATTATCCAGTAATTTATACCAATGCGCCGCCTTACCGGACAGCGACAACGAGAATAGTTTCTTCCTCACTTCATCCATAGCAATACCTGCACATTTGAATAACCCGCATAATTCATGCAAAAACAGTAAATGATCACCAGGATGGACAGTTCCATCCCCTTCATAGCGGTTATCCATAACACGTTCAATAATTTTCATAGGTATTTTATATGGTATCACTTCCTCACCTGGCGCCTCATCCACTACCGTTGCAGTAGTAGTAGATTTCCCAAATAAAAATTGAAGAGAAGATCTCTCCATAATGACTTATAGCAGCAGGCAGAAATAAAATCAGCACAACAGTAAAGGTTTTCCTTACCAATTCCACTTACCAATAGCGCTTCACTCCCCGGCAACGGCGCCAGAAATAGTCTTGATGACCCACAAGTATAGGGGGTGTATCGTAGTATCTTCGATAAGTAAGAATGTCGATCCCAACGAGGAGCAGAAGGTGTTGACAAGCAGTTTCGATGAAGGATTCACTGTAAATGCTCACAGACAAGTATTCAGGGGGGTTTGATGTAACAGTTGAATAAAGTACGAGTATGTAAAGTGCGAGAGTAATAATAGCAGCGAGTGGCCCAATCCTTTTTAGCACAAAGGACAAGCCGGTTTGTTTACTTATAATGACTAAACGTTCTCGAGGACACACGGGATTTTAGTCTAGTGCTTTCGCTACATACGGCTAAATAATCTTCATTGTTGTGATAAGTGTTGTGTGGGTGAACCTACGCTAATGTACCGCCCTTCCTAGGACTAATACATACTTGTGATTATACCCCTTGCAAGCATCCGCAACTACAAGAAAGTAATTAAGAATTAAATCTAACCACAGCCTTAAACTCTGAGATCCTGTGATCCCTCCCCGCATCGATATACCAACGGGGTTTAGGTTTCTGTCACTCCGGCAACCCCGCAATTGGCAAACGAGTACAAGATGCATTCCCTTAGGCCCATAAATGGTGAAGTGTCATGTAGTCGACGTTCACATGACACCACTAGAAGAATAACACCACAACTTAAATATCACACCATTGAATATTACTCAACCATAGTTCACTACTAACATTTAGACTTCACCCATGTCCTCAAGAACTAAACGAACTACTCACAAGACATCATACGGAACATGATCAGAGGTGATATGATGATGAATAACAATCTGAACATAAACTTGGTTCAATGGTTTCACTCAATAGCATCAACAACAAGTAGAAATCGATACCGGGAGAGTTTCCCCTATCAAACAATCAAGATCAAACCCAAATTGCTACGGCGGTGGCGGTGTCCAGCGGTGATGATGGCGGTGATGATGGTGGAGATGATGATGATGGTGATGGCGATGATGTCCAGCTCGATGACGGTGTCGATGGCGTCGATTTCCCCCTCCCGGAGGGAATTTCCCCGGCGGATTCCTGCCCGCCGGAGAGCTCTTGTCTCTCTCGGTGTTCTCCGCCCCGCCGAGGCGGCGGTAACTCTTCGCGAGGTACCCACTGTGGGTTAGGTCTTCGGGAGTAAGGGTTTGGCGAAGTACAGGAGGCGAAAAGGGTCGTGGGCCCCTGCACCATAGGCCGGCGTGGCCAGGGCCTGGGCCGCGCCGCCCTAGGGTGTGGGCCCACCCTGGCTCCTCCTGGCTCCTCCTTCTGGCTTCCTTCGTCATCTTGAAAAATAGGATTTTTGGTATAATTTCCTTCCAGAGTTGATCTTCCGAAATATTGCGTTCTGACGGTGCTTTTTCCAGCAGAATCCTGGCTCCGGTGTTCGATCCTCCAATAATGATGAAACATGCAAAATAGATGAAATAACATAAGTATTGTGTCCCAATATGAAATATATCAATGAATAACAGCAAATTATGATATAAAATAGTGATGCAAATTGGACGTATCAGGCCACTCGCTGCAATTGTTACTCTCGCACTTTACTTACTCGTACTTTATTCAACTGTTACATCAAACCCCCCTGAATACTTGTCTGTGAGCATTTACAGTGAACCCTTCATCGAAACTGCTTGTCAACACCTTCTGCTCCTCGTTGGGATCGACATTCTTACTTATCGAAAATACTACGATACACCCCCTATACTTGTGGGTCATCACCCTGGAGTTTTCTTCCTCCACCTCCACCACCACGCCGTCGTGCTGCTGGAATTTGGAGGAGATCTACCACACCTCCGCTGCCCGCTGGAATGGGGAGAGGAAGGAGCTTCATCGACACCGTACGCGCGACCGAGTACGGAACGATCGTCTACACCAACAACGAGATTAATCTCGTAGGCTTTGGAATCTTCAAGGGTTAGTCTCATCTCCATCTCGTTGTTCAGATCTTATAGATTACATCTTGGCTTTTCCATAGATTAGATCTTGGATTTATTCGTCTTTGCGGTAGGAATTTTTTTGTTTTCTATGCAACGATCCCCTTCAGAGTCTTCCTCTTCCTCCTTTCTCCTTGCCGTGGGTAAGTGGTTAACTCCATATCTCCATCTTATCTTCTCTTGTCTTATTGACTAATCATATCACCAGTAACAGATGGGGCCTTCGCAGATGATGCCGAACATACCGCCACCGTCCACTCAGAGCCCGGTGACACCTTTCACCGTGAACAACACGAACATCATCCGGAGCCTGATCCCCGGTGAGTCCTCCTACACTTGTGCCCAACCCGCTTCTTGTACTTGTTCAAGTGTAGCCATGGATCCATGCTTGTTCAATACCATGTCAACATGCAAATGCTACTACTTGTTCAATTCCATGTCAATATGCAAATGCTAATTCCATCAACCTTGTAGGAAGAGGACACACTAGTAGGAAAAGGCTCATTAGTGGCGCACCAAAAATAGATTCTGTGGCGCATGGATGGTGTGCCACAGAAACTTCGCCACAAAAATAAGGTTTCTGTGGCGCACCTTCTCATGCGCCACATAATTAAGGTTTCTGTGGTGCACCAGTACTTCGGTGCGCCACAGAAAAAGGTGCTCCACAGAAGTTTGTTTCAGTGCGCCATAGAAATTGCTCGTATTATACAAGATTTTGTGCTGCCTGCCATACACATACAGGTTATACACAACAATATACATATATTATACAGATTATATACAGTTGCAGATATAATATAAATAGCATGTACATTGCACAGATATAACATAGACATCATCATCACATTACTTAGAGCCCGATCGAGATACATATATAGTGGCAAGTGTCAAATGTTTTGCATACAACTCTTAAATCCTTCAAATTTCACCATTTCGAGATACAAAGCGGTCTTCATCCGGTTCCTCCTTTGCTCCCTCCTCTCTACCCGCCAGGCTCGCTTGCATCAGATAACATATACCAATTTGTTGGAACTTCAAATGCGAAGTGTTGCAACAAATGGCTCTTTCTTCGCAAGAAAGACTGAGGCCAATTATCGAAAACAACAATTTTAAAGTCACCCTCTCATATCTATAGTTCCTAAATAGGCCATCCGAACTACTATTTCTCTTGACATGCAGCCTATCCACCTCATCTAATTGTTGTGACGCCCCGGAACCGGTACCATGAGGATTCCAGCGATCCCGCTGAAATCCGCACGATATCGATTCAGAGATGCCCTCTGACACGACGTTCACGATGAATCATACACGTGATGCCAGAGGAATTACCACGAGCAGTAACATTACAACAAGTTTACAATAGAGCCCACAAGAAACATATATTACAACAACGACTCCAACGAGTCAAGTTACAAATATACAATACGAATATCCAAATCATACAGAAGATCGAATACATCCGAGTACAGACAAGGTATAAATTGGACTAAGAGTCCTGAGGATAACCAGTGGGGTCCATAACCCTGCCCAGGCCAAGCTAGAAGGGTAACCTTACTAACATCATCTTCATCGAACATATCTTCATACCTGCCCGGTTATGTCCCAAAGCAGCAATAAGTACGGGTTCGTACTTAACAAGACTTCAAAACGTATAAGCATTCGTCAACTAGTCGTCCTTTGTACTTGAGGCGCGCAGGGGACTTAGAGGACACAAGAGAAACGTCATAGGCAATATGGTGGGGTTAAGCGGCAGCGCGCAAGCACTAAAAAAACCTATAGAGACACTCTACAACATTCGTCTATCAGAGAAGGTGAGAGAGCGCATAAACTAACAGTTCTATACTCTGTAGACATAAAACAACCGATGTGTTCCCCCCTTCGCAAAGGAAGTACTTACAAAGGCACTCACACGGTTGACAAGTTTTATTAAGTAACCGTTGTAGTTTTGCTAAATTACTATGCAAGTTATTAACATCAACATAAATGTGTAAGTTGTTCTATGATCGAGCTATACAATTCCAAGTCGTCCATAACCACGGACACGGCTTTTCGGAAAGATGTACACCCTGCAGGGGTTGCCCAAATGTAACCATACGCATGCTCTAACCCGCGTAGCAAGTGTGGAGTCTCACAAAAAGACCGTTCCCAGTTCAACAAGAAAGTCTAAGGGGGTCACCCGACTAAGCTACCCGTGATGAAGTCCGGCCGTACTCCGAGATGGACTCAGGGTTTGAGTCGGCAGCTAGGCATGCATACCACACGCTTCGCTAAACGTCCCGCGGGGTACAATACAGAATATAAACACCCAAAGGCAAAAGAATGTAAACACCCGAAGGAAACAGTAAGTAAAGCATGGCATACATGGCATAGGCAAATAAAACCAAGGTTGTGGCCCCCTTTTCAACTCACTTGAGAAAAGGTAAAGGGTGAGGGGGGTCCCAGTAGTAATCCCCACGTACGAGTAGAGCGCTCAATCTTGGAATAGATAACAAGAACTCAGGTCCTAGGGGACATTAGCGAGTCCAAATTCCGATGCTTTCGCAAAGGGGCTCACAGATGTCGCTCCTTACATTTTTAGTTGTTAACATTAAGTAAAGCATGAGTATCTCCAAAAAATATGTCCATAAACCATGTGTCATGATTCCCCAACAGATAACCCGATAAGATAGCGATAACGGTAACAAGATATAAACGACACTAGCATGCACTACGACTCGCAAGGCAGACCCGATAACCAAACAACAGCTGTAGGAGGGTGGTGGAGGCAATATGGACTGCTTGAGGTAACAAGTGGATAGGACACATGACAAGAACGCAACTCAAGGCTAGCATAAGGGAGAAGGTAAAATAAAATATGTGAGCGACTCCTGCAGAGACAGGAGTTTAGGAAATGCTTATCTGTTAAGATTGTCGAAGATCAACCGGAGAACTTGTCGTATCTCACCACACCACTTCGTGATCCTATCCGGGAAGAAGCAAATGCTAGAACAAACAACGCATGCAAGTCTTACTACTACAGATAAAGAGTCGGCATGCTCAAGATGCAGGCTGCACGACATGGCAACGATGATGCGATGCAACTTATCCAATTTAAGCGGGGTTGGAATCCAGACAAGAATTTATTAGGTTTGAGTTGCATTTATACCGACAAAGTTAAAGCATGGAATGTCATGGGAGGGGTGCGCTACTTCAAAGTTAAGCGGAGCGGGGAAAACCACGTCGGTGTTCCGAAATACTCTGCATATATGTGAGGTGAATTGCACAACTATCAACGCATGACCTGCAGCAAGATGCAAACATGCATATGGATGGCATATTCATGTTCCTTGCATTTTTCTGATCAAAATTCATATACAAAACATTTTCATTTGAATTACCAATTAAAAGTTATTAACACATTAGTTTTATTATCATTTTAAAATAGAAATAGGTTTTGTTTAAATAGGAAAGGATCCGAAACAAATTTTATTCCAGGGGAGGGCCCCGAGTTTATTTAACAGAGATGCATGGGGTTATCGTATAAATGTTTAGAGACAAGGACCGTGGGTTGAGAATGATAAACGGGTAAAGAGGTTTTCGCAAAGTTTCAGATCTGGATCTGGTGAGAACAATTCTCACCGAGGGGGATGCCAGCCCGAGCGGCTGACGGGTGGGCCAGTGAAAGCCAGCATGGCGCTGACGAGGCGGACGACGTGGCAACCATCTGCTGCTGGTGCTGAACCTGACGGAACTGAATACGAACACCTGCGCGGCGAAGAGAAAAGCGTCGGTGACCAAACTTCTGTGGCGTTTACGGTCGAGTTCGATCGAGTGAAGAAGGGGAAGACGAAGGTGGTGGCTCACCAAGGTCGGAGTCAGTCTTGGCCTCGACGGAGACGACCTGGAGGCGAGAGGGACGACGGCAGCGTTGGGGCGGTATCAGATCACGCCGCGCCAGAGACAGTTCGAGGGTGGCGTTCACGTTGAAGAGCAAGCGGGGACGTGGTTGAGGCCGTTGCAGATATGTTTCGAGGCCACGAACTAGAAGCGTGCATCGCGGGGAGCGAGGACCACCGGAACAACGACAACAGCGAGCACCTGCAGTGGTCACCGACGAGAGATGGAAGCAGAGGGGGAACGAGACGAACACGAGGTCCAGGAGGTCGAGGACATCACCTGGAAGACGTTGGCGAGGTTGATTTGGCCGGAGAAGAACCACATCAGCCGAAATCGGAGGATTAAGTGGCTGGTGCTGATGAAGAAAAAGGTTTGGTGCCATCGATTTCTTGCTCGATTCGAGGTGTTGTGTCGAGGAGAATCAACGCGAGGAGATGGAGCTGGTGGTGTCCTTGGTTCTTCGAGCAGTGGTCGTTAGCGGCGGTACCATGGCGAACTCGTGGTGGTGGCGTTCTTGGTGGCTTGCAGAGAAGAAAAAGAGAAAGAGAGGGGAGGTTGCTGGCGACGCGAGGGAGAGGGGAAGGTTTGGTGGGCGCTAAGGTTTTCCGGGGAGAGGATTTAAGGGGAAGGGGAGGGAGCAGGTGAGGGGGGAGGACCACGCCATGCCATGGAAAAAGGGAGGCACGCCTCCTACTTGAGGGAAAACGACGAACCTGAAAAGGAAAGGAGACTCTCGTGTGTGAAGGGTTACACGGGCTGGAAGGAGGTGGGCTGCCAAGGAAGAGAAAGGAGGCTACCGAGATGGGCTGCTGGTTCTGGGTTGGGCTGCGGGAGAGGGTAAGAGAGAGAGGCCCGGGGTAGGTTAGAATTTGGTTTTATTTTATTTCGAAAATATTTTTCCTCTTTGATTTTAAAACTGGTTTTGAAAGCAACTTTATAAACCACACCAGAACAAGTGCAACTTTAATTGAAATTTGAAAAACATTGGAAATAGTTTCATATGTTAGATAGTTTTGGTGTTAGGGTTTTGTTTAAAATAATAGACAAGAGGAGGTTATATATAAACCATATCAGAGGGGGGAACTCAAAATAGTTTTTATTCAAAATAATTTTTATTTGATAAAATCTTGTGGATGATATGATGCATGATGCATAAAAGAAAAGGAACAAACAAAATCTAATAGTGGTACTATACCCTGGGCCGTTACAATTGACACCACTAACAAGGAACTTCGCCCCGAGGTTCCACCACAAGGTACGGGGGAGAGAGGTGAACTAGCGGACCTTCTAGCATCTGTCGATCTCCTCGACACCACTAACAATAGTTCTTGCTCCATGCTGATCGGTCAAAACCACTAACAAGAAGTCGTTGTTCAGTTGTTGATGATGCGCTTCCATCGGGATCCTCCGAAGATCGGACCTAACAGGATAAAGGCAAAGATCGTCCAACCCACGTCGAAACCTAAGACTCGGAAAACTCAAATAAGATAGGAGACTCAAAACTCGCATAGGTAAGAAAATAAAGAATGGAATAAGGAGAAAAATTAGAGCTAATCAGATCTATCCAACGAATTTTAGAAAATAGTTTTGACACTAGACAAAACGTCCGTTAACAAGGTTATCCTACAGGCTGGACTAGTGGGGTACCGTCAACCTGAGCTTTGATACCAACTTGTGATGCCTTGGAACCGGTACCATGAGGATTTCAATAATCCCACCGAAATCCGCACGATATCGATTCAGAGACGCCCTCTGACACGACGTGCGCGACGAATCACACACGTGATGCCAGAGGAATTACCATGAGCCGTAACATTACAATAGGTTTACAATAGAGCCCACAAGAAACATATATTACAACAACAACTCCAACGAGTCAAGATACAAATATACAATACGAAGATCCAAATCATACAGAAGATCGAATACATCCGAGTACGAACAAGATACAAATTGGACTAAGAGTCCTGAAGATAACCAGTGGCATCCATAACCCTGCCCAGGCCAAGCCGAAAGGGTAACCTTGATAACATCGTCTTCACCAAACATATCTTCATACCTGCCCGGTTATGTCCCAAAGCAGCAATAAGTACGGGTTCGTACTTAACAAGACTTCAAGACGTATAAGCATTGGTCAACCAGTCGTCCTTTGTACTTGATGCATGCATGGGACTTAGAGGACGCAAGAGGAACGTCATAGGCAATATGGTGGGGTTAAGCGGCAGCGTGCAAGCACTAAAAAAACCTATAGAGACACTATACAACATTCTTCTATCAGAGAAGGTGAGAGGGCGCATAAACTAACATTTCTATACTCTGCAGACATAACACAACCGATGTGTTCCCCCTTCACAAAGGAAGTACTTACAAAGGCACTCGCACGGTTAACAAGTTTTATTAAGTAACCGTTGTAGTAATGCTAAATTACTATGCAAGTTATTAGCAAGTTATTAACATCAACATAAAGGTGTAAGTTGTTCTCTGATCGAGCAAGCGGGGATGTGTTTGAGGCCATTGCAGATATGTGTCGAGGCCACGAACCAGAAGTGTGCGTCGCGGGGAGCGGGGACCACCGGAACAACGACAACAGCGAGCACCTGCAGGAACCGGCAGTGGTCACCGACGAGAGATGGAAGCAGAGGGGGAACAAGACGAACATGAGGTCCAGGAGGTCGAGGACAACACCTGGAAGATGTTGGCGAGGTTGATTTGGCCGGAGAAGAACCACATCGGCTGAAATTGGAGGATTAATTAAGTGGCCAGTGCTGAGGAAGAAAAAGGCTCGGTGTCGTCGATTTCTTGCTCGATTCGAGGTGTTCTTGTGTCGAGGAGAATCAGCGCGAGGAGACGGAGCTGGTGGTGTCCTTGGTTCTTCGAGCAGCGGCCGTTAGCGGCGGCGCCATGGCGAACTCGTGGTGGTGGCATTCTCGGTGGCTTGCAGAGAAGAAAAAGAGGAAGAGAGGGGAGCTTGATGGCGGCGCGAGGGAGAGGGGAAGGGTTGGTGGGCGCTAGGTTTTTCCGGGGAGAGGATTTAAGGGGAAGGGGAGGAAGCAGGTGAGAGGGGAGGACCATGCCACACCATGGAAAAAGGGAGGCACGCCTCCTACGTGAGACCTGAAAAGGAGAGGAGACTCTCGTGTGCGAAGGGTTACGCGGGGTGGAAGGAGGTGGGCTGCCAAGGAAGAGAAAGGAGGCTACCGGGATGGGCTGCTGGTTCTGGGTTGGGCTCCGAGAGAGGGGAAGAGAGAGAGAGGCCCGTGGTAGGTTAGGGTTTGGTTTTATTTTATTTCAAAAATATTTTTCCTCTTCGATTTTAAAACTGGTTTTGAAAGCAACTTTATAAACCACACCAGAACAAGTGCAGCTTTAATTGAAATTTGAAAAACATTTGAAATAGTTTCATATGTGTCGTTGCCTAATCGACGGTACCTCGGAGGAGGGATCCTCACGAGGGGGAAAAGAAGTAGGGGCCATAGGGCGGAGTGCACACGGGACGGTGGTACGCGAGTTACCCAGCTTCGGAACACCTGCACGATGACAGGGCCTACTGCTGCTTGTCTGGAATTATCTGGGCGCTTTCGCGTTGTTACAATGAGTTGTGGTTGTGCCTCTAGGGCTCCCGGGATCCGACTTATATAGGCGCACGGATCTAGGGTTTACATGGAGAGTCCTAGCCGGAATACAAGTTGCCTAACTACGGTACAATGTCTTGCCGTGTACGTTAAGGATCCGCCTTCCTTCTAGGTCGTGCTGGATCCGGATACTTCATGGGCCTCCACGGATCCGGCCTCCTTCGTAGGTCGGTTGAGATCCGGCTTCCTGTTCCTGGGCTGGACTTCATCCTTCATGATCTACTGAATCGGGCCGCCCGATGGGCCTCATGACTGACCACCTACTATGGGCCACCCGGGCTTGCCGGATCTAGGCCATGCCGTTGATATACCCATAAAGTATACCCACAACAGTAGCCCCCGAAGTTCTCCGAGATTCATCATTCCTCCGACTTCATTCAGCTCGGATCCGAAGAGAATCTTGAAGAGCTTCAAAACTTTTACTTGATTCCGGGTTCATTCACTCGAAAGTCCTTCATCTTCAGATTGGGTATGGCAACGGAGATTCCACTTTTCCCGCGTGCAACCTCCTTATTTCCCGCGCTAAATTTTCGCAGATGCAAATCTTTAGCCGGAATTTTCGGGAGTGCATGGTTAAGTTACCTCCACGTTGTTTTACCGCACTTGACCTAAGACACGTGTCATCCATCCAATGGTGTGACCGTTCCGTTTCCACCGTCGGATCCGAATCCCGAATCTCCGCGTGTGGCCTATAAATACCCCGCGGCTCGGTAATTCTTCATTCTTTCACCTTTCCTCACCACTTCATCTTCCTCCTCGTGCCGCGCCGCCCGACGGATCTAAACTCCGGCGAACCTCGCCATGGTGAACTCCACGCGCCGCCAGTCCAAGCCTCTCCTCGCACCAAGACCCCTTCGGTTGAACGGGAAATCCTTCCCGCCGCCGATTCGTGGTCACGCGAGGTGATTCCCTGCAAGTCCGGCGACCTCGACTTCACCGGAGCTCCGTCGAGCCACCGCGCCATTAACGGTACGTGCGCCGGCCTTGTAGAAGACAAACTTAGTGTAGATCCGGATACTCAAATAATTTGCATGGGCGCAGCCGGAAGCATGCCACTTGATTCATCGCACTGTACTGGTAGCTCTCCGAGTAGCCCGGATCCCAATCCATTAGAACCAATATGTCCGGATCCCATAGCATACCTGCCACCATATGTTTCCGACATTAGGTTAGCTCAACCGTTTTCCGCATCCTCCAGCACCGCTCCAGGCCGGATCCCCTCCCTCAAAGAGCTTCAAGAAGAACTCGAGGGACAAGCTAGGATGGCAGCCAAAGTACAGGAGGCGGAAAACAAGAGGGCGTCCAAGGCCCGGATCCGTGAAGGAGAGCGGGGTCAGTGGTGGCCCTGCGCAACTACTGATGTGGAGCTTAGAGAGCTCCAGAACGAGGGTATGATCTCCACTCACTGGAGCTTCACACGCGATTCCGACGACCCCAAACCCGAAGCCGGAGAAATCGTCATGACTAAGGCTTGGGTGGAATGCGGATTATCACTCCCTTGCTCGGAGTTTTTCCTCTCCATCCTCGACACATACGGGCTCCAGCCCCACAACATCTGCCCAAACTCATACCTCCTCCTCTCCAACTTCGTAACTCTTTGCGAAGGGCACCTTGGGATCCGACCAGATGTCAAACTATGGCAGTTCTTCTTCCGGGTGAAGAAGGAAACAAAAGACAAAGCAATGGTGAACTGTGGGAGCATGACGTTCATGCTTCGACCTAGCCGCATGTATCCTCCTCACGATTCGCACGAATCCGTCCGGTACTGGAACGCCGGATGGTTCTATGAGAAGAACGCCTCAGTTCTGGATGTCCATGATGGCTTGCCCAAGTTCATCAACGAGCCTCCGGAAGAGCTCGCAAGCTGGAGCTTTGTTCCCTCGCTCGCCCAAACTCCTATCTTGGAGAAGGCAGCGCGGAGAATCTCCTGGCTAGTCCATGACGGGCTAACCGGAGCTCAGCTTACCCTTGGCTGGTTCAGCCGGAGGATCCAGCCCCTGCGCTACAACGCACGCTTGATGTGCGCCTACACTGGGGCGGACGATCTCCCCCGAGTCACTCGCCACGATCTTCTGGCCGACTCCCTCAAGAGAAGGTTCAAGACGTTGGTGAAGATTCCTAGGGGCCAACAGGTCCCGGAACTGATCAAGGATATCTACACAAACGACCAGTGTCCTCCGGTAAGCTCTGTTCTTTTCGTTGCTTCAAACTTCACAAGTTTTTGGAGGTTAACTCTGACTTTTATTCATATTCCTCCCAGCTCAACACTTTGGCGGAGGAAAACTTCCGCACCATTCTTCGTGTCCCTGTCAGCGGCGACGCGGCAGAGGAGGTTCCGGAAGACGAAGAGGAGGAAGAGGAACAGGCACCCCGCAAGGCGGCCCCTCGACCTTCGAAGCGTCCCCGCGCCATAGCTTCCGGCTCAGAAGCCGGAGCCAGCGGCGAGGCCTCCGCCAAGAAGTCCAAGACCGTAAGGCCACCTCCGCTAGACTCGAGGAAAGCGGAACGTGCACGCCTGAAGATGCTTTCAACTGCTGGCAAACGCACGCGCCCCATCATCCCCGGCGCCCCGTAAGTTTCCGAATATGGTGCACCTCTATTTGGCGAAATTATTTCTTATTCGATCCCTTTCACTTGTTTGCAGGGATCCGAGTACCACTGCCACGCGGACCATCAGCCAAGAGCCTATTACTAAATACATGAAAAAGTCTCCGGCAGTTGGTCCTACTACTCCAGCTCCGCCAAGTACCTCCCACCCTACTCCTCGGCCGTCTCCCCCTCAGGCTGATCAATCTCCCCCTCCTGCCGCAAACACTCCACCGGAAATAATTCCGGTTAGCAGCGAGAAAGTGGGCGGAGAAGATCCTAAGGCCAAAGGCCCTGCCCAAGAAGACGCAGAAGAACAAGGCCAAGGAGAGGCTGAAGTTACTTCTTCTGAGAAGGCCGGAAATGGCGCTGGCGACATCGTCGTTTTTCCGAAAAACTTTGGAGATCCGGCTGACACCACTTCCACCCCCAAGGCATATGCTACCAAGTTTTTCAACAAGTTAACCGAGGCAGATAAATGGGAGCTTGAACAAGACTTGCTCAACACCATGCTGAACAACGCCTGGGGGAAGCCCGACGTCGCGACATCGGAAATCCAGGATTTTAAGAAGAATGTCGGCCAGTTCTTCGACAAACTCATCTGCAAGCAAAAGGTACTCCCCAGTAGCCCCCAAGCATGTAGGCGGAAACTCAAAGAATAGTTAGCGCTTAGATGCTTAGAGAGAGATTACTTCCGGGAAAGTTTTTAAATTGGATCAGTAGCCCCCAAGCATTACGGCGGAAAGGTTCCAGCAATAATGCTTTGGAGGAAACCACTGTTACAGGCCGAATTTTTACTCCTGTCCTGTCTATGTTTTACAGGAACAGCAGGCGCTGCATTACGAGCTGCACAAGAACATTGCCCTTCAGCGCCGCGTTACTCTGAATCAGGCGGAAAGTATCCGGACTCTGAAGGATGCGAATGCGGAACTGACCAAACAACTGGCGGACGCCCAAGGTTGGTTTCCGGCTTTTTCGTCATTAGTTCATATTCCGACTTAGAACTTGCTTTTGACTTATGCTATTATAGGCGCATCCTCTTCCCTTGCTACAGCCTCGTCGGAACTTGAGAACCTGCGCTCCTCGTACCAAGAATTGGAAACGAAACTAAAGGAGGCGGAACTGAAGAGGGAGCAGGCCGAGAAACAGCTGGCGGAGAAAAACTCCGAGCACATCAGGGAAAAGGGCGAATTTATATTGAAAAGAATTGCTGACAGCGAGACCATCAAGAGGCAGCAGAAAGAGCTCTATGGGTTCCAGAAATATATGGAGACCGCGGAACACCAATGGGACTTGCTCAACGAGAACATCTTGGGTACTATGCTGAAACCTTGTCCAGATGTTTGCTCCGACTTTTTTCTTTGTGCTCAAATTGCATGCTTATATCCTGATTATCTTATGCAGAGCCGCTTGGGTATCCGGAAAAGCGTCGGAATTTGTTCCCACGAGACGACCTTCTTCAACTTGCAGGCGATGATTGCAAAGATCTCATCTCCGCCTCCCGCAAGATATGCTACAACTTATCCATCAAGAGGAGTCGCACTTGCAACGTTCGCAAACTTGTTAGAAAAGTGGACATTCTTCCGGAGCTGGTGACGGATCTACAAGCATCATCAGCCCGAGGCGCAGCTGCAATGACCTTAACTATGTGCTTAGCACATAACCCGGAGCTTGATCTTGAGCAGGTAACCACGGGCGTTCCTCCGAATGCGGATGTTAACGCGCTCCTGGATGCAGTGAGCGGCTACGACACCCGTATCGCGCGCAGGATCCGGCATAATGAATTCTACGACAAGGTCGTTCTTCCTGCGGACGAGCCCTTGGAAGCCGAACTTCAAAAGGAGCGCGACGCGGAGGCGCGACCTGCGGAATCCGGAACCCAATTTACCTGGACCAGCTCCAAGGACGCTCCCCAAGAGGAACCCAAGACCAGCGCTGCAGCTTCTGAAGAAGAGGAAGAAAGTGATGAAGACGTGTCATCTCCGGCCGAAGACGCCAGGGAAAAAGATCCAGAGGGCAAGACTTCTCCGGCTAAGGGGGAGTGAAAACTTTTATTCCTGCGGGAGAAACAATGCATCATTTTGGCCCCAGCGAGGGTTTATAATATAACTTTAATTCTTAAGTATCTAGGGACGAAACAATTATGCGTGGGCGGAAAACTTATCCTGCTATCCGTTAGAATTATTTGCATGTTTCGTTTATTAAAAGCAAGTGCTGGTTTGTTAATTTTCCGGCTTACTCATTTGACCTTCCGCGAGCCGGAAAACCTTTGGCCGGAAACGCTCGCCTGCGGTGACGAAGCCCAATGGCGTCCGTCCATAACCGCGGAAACAAGCCCCCAGCCCAGGTGCCGGAAGTCGCTACCAGGAATCCACAAGTTCGCAACGAAAAAAATTTCCACCAGAAAACTTAAGCTTACGTCCTAAAGGACGATTTTGAAAAATCACAACTTTCATACACGCCTAGGCGGAAACATCCAGCTCTGCGGTTTTAGTCGGAAAAACATACACGATCTAAAATGAACAAGTAAAGGAGGTAAAAGACTCAAAGAGTGAACCATAAGCTTTATTTCATTGATCATGTATAACTATTACAGAGTTTGTAACTCGGAAAAAATATGCTAAGTGTAGAAAGGACGTAGCTGTGCGATGTTCCAAGGGCGATCTGTCTCGTCGTAGATGTCATCCGGATCCTCACGCTTGCGTTTCCGGTGCCAATTAGCAGGTCTATCCTTCAGCTCGCGGAAATCAACAAGGTAGTACGACCCGTTATGAAGCACTTTGCTAACGACGAAGGGTCCTTCCCATGGAGATTGCAGCTTATGGTCTTTCACCTGTCGAAGGCGGAGGACCAGGTCTCTTGCCATGAAGGAGCGATTCCAAACTCGACGACTGTGATAACGTCGGAGCTTCTGCTGGTAGATGGCGGAGCGCTGGTCAGCTAAGTTCCGAGCTTCCTCGATCAGGTCCACAGATAGCTGTCTGGCCTCGTCAGCTGTTTCTTCATTGTAGGCGGAAACTCGCGGTGAATCGTGGATGATGTCGGAGGGGAGCACGGCTTCGGATCCGTATACCAGGAAAAATGGGGTAAACCCTGTTGACCTGTTAGGGGTAGTTCGTAAACTCCACAAAACAGCTTCCAACTCATCAGCCCAAGCTCCAGCTGCTCGTCGCAGCGGTTCTTTAAGGCGCGGTTTAATTCCTGATAATATTAGGCCATTAGCCCTTTCGACCTGACCATTGGATTGTGGGTGAGCCACAGAGGCAAGGTCCAGCCGAATCCCTACTGTCTCACAATAATCCCTCAACTCTCCTTGAGCGAAGTTTGTGCCATTGTCTGTGATTATGCTGTGTGGGATGCCGAATCGCATCACGAGGCTGCAGACAAATTTTAGTGTCGTAGCACCATCGGCTTTCCTCACTGGCTTTGCCTCGATCCACTTGCTGAATTTGTCAACAGCGACCAGAAGGTATTCAAAACCGCCAGGAGATGATCTTTTTAACTTACCAACCATATCGAGCCCCCAAACCGCAAATGGCCAGGTGATAGGTATGGTCTTCAGCTCTTGGGCTGGAGCGTTTGGTTGAGTAGCGTAGTACTGACAACCTCGGCAGGTCTTGACTATTTTGTCAGCATCTTCTTTAGCTGTGAGCCAGTAAAAACCTAGCCGAAAAGCTTTTGCAACGAGTGACCTGGGGGCGGCATGATGCCCGCAGTCCCCTGCATGGATCTCTCTGAGGATTTCAATGCCATCTTGATTGGAGATGCATTTGAGAAATACCCCTGTTGCACTTCGTTTGTAGAGCTGTCCATCAACAATTGTGTAGGATCTTGCTCGTCTGACGATCTGTCGCGCAAAGACCTCGTCCTCTGGTAACTTCTGATCGATGAGGTAGTCCAGGAAAGGCTGTGTCCAAGCCGGAATGATAGCCATCACTTCCCTGGCCGGAGATACTGCCACTTCTGGGTTTTTCGGGTTAGCGCCTTTAACTGAGGGTATCCGGAGATGCTCCAGGAAAATGCCAGGCAGAATTTTCTTCCTGCCGGATCCGAGCTTGGATAGCATGTCTGCCGCTGTGTTATCGTCTCTCCTGACGTACTTGACTTCGTATCCGAGGAAGCACTTGGCGATCTCATCAACTTCGTCTCTGTAGGCCGCCATGACGGAGTTTCTGGCGTTCCAGGTTCCGGCTACTTGTTGTGCCACCAGGTCGGAATCTCCACAGCATATGATGTGCTTGATCCCGATTTCCTTAGCGATGCGCAGACCGTGTAGTAGAGCCTCGTATTCCGCCATGTTGTTTGTAGCCTCGAAGTGGATCTGCAGAACATACTGCAGTTCTTCTCCGGTAGGGGACTTCAGGGTGACTCCGGCTCCTGAGCCTTGATGCTGCTTGGATCCATCGAAGTGCATGACCCATGTTTCTGGTTCCGGCTCCAGACTTGCATCCGGAGCTTCTGTCCAATCTGCGACGAAATCTGCCAAGACTTGGGATTTAACCGCAGTCCTAGGCTTGTAAGCGATGTCGAAGGCGGATAATTCGATGCCCCATTTAGCCGTACGTCCTGTTGCGTCAGCGTTATTGAGAATTGTTGACAGCGGAGCCTTGCTCACAACTGTTACTGGGTGCTCTTGGAAGTAGTGTCTCAGCTTCCGGCTGCCTAGGAACACTCCATAAGCTAGCTTCTGAAAGTGAGGGTATCTTTGCTTTGACTCCGTCAGTACCTCGCTAATGTAGTAGACAGGTCTTTGGACGTCATATTCATGACCTTCTTCCTTTCGCTCCACCACGATGACGAGGCTGATGACTTTGTTGGTAGCTGCCAGATAAAGGAGCATTGGCTCTGACTCTGCTGGGGCTGCCAAGATAGGTGGGGAGGTGAGTATTTCCTTCAACCCCCGAAGAGCTGCGTCGGCTGCGTCGTCTCAGGCAATTTGTCTGTTTTCTTCAGCAGCTTGTACAGAGGTAGCGCCTTCTCGCCAAGACGGCTAACAAACCCATCGATTGCTGCGACGCAACCAGTTAGTCGTTGCACATCTTTAAGACAAGTTGGCCGTTTGATACACAGGGATTGCCTTGATTTTTTCCGGGTTAACCTCAATGCCTCTGTGAGAGACTATGAAGCCAAGGAGTTTTCCTACTGGCACGCCAAAGACGCACTTCAGCGGATTCAACATCATCTTGTACCTGCAGAGGTTGTCGAAGGTTTCTCTGAGGTCGCTGATCAAGTCGGATCCTTTCCGGGTCATGTCCGCGGTGGCGTCGTCGTAAGCGTGCACGTTCGGCCGATTTGGTCCTTCGTGCACCGCCGCATCGTACGTTGGTAGGTGGCACCTGCGTTTTTCAAACCAAAAGGCATAGTAACATAGCAGTAAGTACCAAACGGGGTAATGAATGAAGTCGCCTTTTGGTCGGATTCCTTCATCCGGATCTGATGATACCCGGAATACGCATCAAGAAAACACAGAAGTTCCGCCCCCGCCGTCGAATCAATGACTTGGTCAATGCGCGGCAAGGGGAACGGATCCTTCGGGCAATGCTTGTTCAAGCCGGAGTAATCGATGCACATTCTTAGTATTTCAGTGTTCTTTTTGGGTACAAGGACGGGATTTGCGACCCAATCGGTGTGGATAACTTCTATTACAAAACCTGCCTCTAGTAACTTTGCTAGTTCCATTCCTATGGCGCGGCGCTTCTTATCTCCAAAGCGTCGCATGGCTTGCTTCACCGGTTTAGCCCCCGGATTTATATTGAGGTAGTGCTCGGCGAGTTCCCTAGGTACTCCGGACATGTCAGAAGGTTGCCATGCGAAGATATCCATGTTAGCGCGGAGGAACTCGACGAGCGCGTCTTCCTATTTGGGGTCCATGTTGGCTCCGACTGAAACCTGCTTGGAAGGGTCGCCTTTGATGAGGTCGTGCTTCTTGGTTTCTATCGCGGCCTTGAAGGAGGTTTTCTGTTCGGAGATCTGCTTCTTGGTGGTCTGCATCTCAGTCGGATCCACCGCGGCTCTGTAGCCTTTCAGCTCCTCCCCAGATATCACAGACTCTGCGAAGGCGGCTTCGCCTAACTCGCACTCATGAGCCTTTTTGTAGTCTCCGGATACGGTAATCATACCCTTAGGACCCAGAATCTTGAGCTTGTTGTAGATGTAGCATGCTCTCGCATGGAACTTGTGGTAGGTGGGCCTGCCGAAGATGACGTGGTAGGAGCTCTTGAAGGGCACAACTTCAAACGTGATCTTCTCTTCGTGGAAATTATGAACATCGCCAAAAGCCACGGGAAGTGTGATGCTGCCGAGGGAATTCGCCTTCTTACCCGAAACCACGCCATGAAACTCAGTGTTGCTGTGTTTGAGCTGTTCCTTGGTGAGGTTCATCCGCTCTAGAGTCTCCAGGTACATGATGTTTAAGCTGGCTCCACCATCCATGAGGCACTTGGAGAAGTCATACCCGTCTATGCGGGGACTTACAACCAAGGCGTAGCATTCTTTTGGCACAATGGCAGGGTGATCCACCCTATCAAATGTGCACGGTATTTCCGACCACCTGACATACTGCGGCACAGCCGGAACTGTGGCGTTCAGGATCCGGGTAGCTGACTTGGCAGCGCGGACTGTTGGGGTTCCGAGGAAAGTGTGGTAAGCCCCCACGCTCTTTTTCTCGAATGGGTTGGATTTACCTGCGGATCCGACCTTGGGATCCGGCGAGTTATCGTCCTCATCCATCGCCTCGGAACTATCTTCCTCTTTGTCCTTGTTCTTGCCCTTGCCTCCTTTGCCGCGTGGGCGGTGCTTCCGGGCTCGCTTGTATCCTGCCTCCGGGTCGTTCTTTAAATCATTGACCCACTTGCAGTTGCGGTTGGTGTGAGTTGACTTCCCTGTAACCGGATCCAGGTGGGCCAGGCAGGGCATGTCTCTGTACTCCTCGTAGGTTTGCGGGGCGCGGGATCCGCCAGCTGTGACCTCAGTGGCATGCTGCTGACCCCTGCCGGCTCCGCCTCCACGACCGCGTCCTCTTCCGCCTCCTGAACCTCCGCGTTGAAATGCCATGGCGACCATCTCGGATCCGCCACTCTTCTGGTCATCAGGGTTCTTGCGCTTATGGCTGCTGCTATTGCCGTTATCACGGTTCTTCTTTTGTTGATGTAGGGGGATTGCTGTAGCTGCGAGATCACCGCCTGCGTCATCATCGGCGGCAGTATGATCACTGGCGATGGAGATCATTTCATCCAAAGTCAGCTTGTTTGAGTTAGCCAAACGAGTGAGCGTATGCCTCAGCAATCCTCCCCTCTGTAGTCCACCAATGAAGGCGTACATGGCGGTGGTGTGGTCGACGTTTTCGCACTCGTTCCTGCATGCCAACCATCGTGTGAGGTAGTTTCTTGAGGTTTCTCCTTTCTTCTGGATGCAGGCTTGCAGGTCGCTTGCCGTGGCAGGTCTTTTGTAGGTGCCTCTGAAGTGTTTCTCGAAAGCGGTCTTCAGGTCGAACCAGCAAAAGATGGAGTTCTTCTCGAGGTCACTGAGCCAGATCCGTGCTGGACCTACAAGGTACAACTGGAGTATGCGGCAGGCGATGTTAGGGGTTCCTCCGGCAAAGGTTACTGCATTATAGTAATCCTCAATCCAGGTATCCGGCCTTTCGGTGCCATCATAATGCTTCAGGTTTCCGGGTAGCTTGAGGTTCATCCTTGGCTTTGGTTCCTCTCGAATCATCCTGCCAAAGCACTTCGGACCAATGTAGTCGGTTCTGTATTCGTTGAGGCGTTCCCGCGCGTCGCGTGAGCCGTGGCGAGGAGATTGTGAGCGAGAGCGAGATCTCCGGCCGTCGCCTCCGCCTCCACCTCCGCCGCCACCGCTAGGTGGTGGTGAGGGAGACCTGCGAGGTGGTCGGTCCGATTTCTTGCTTCCGCCTTCCGATTCTCCTCGGCCTTCCCGGTGCTGGCTCCGGCTTCTGTGGCTGCCTTCGCCTTGGCGCTGGCTGCCCTGGTCGTTCCGGCTCCGGCGAGGCTCTGGGTCGCGGCTCCGGCGAGGCTCTGGGTCGTGCTCCTCATTCCGACTCCTCCTGGGCTCGGGCTCACGAACGTTGTTCTGGTTCCGGCGAGGTTCCGGCGAGCGCTCCCTGTTTCTGTTTCTTGGCAGCACGTTGTCGCGGATAACGATCCCACCATGCCCTGGGGGCCTGGTGTTTCCGGCTGGACTACGGCGGCGAGGGGGTCGCGGGTAACCATTAGGCGGAGGAGAGGGGTTGCGATATTTGTCTCGTCCAGAGTACATTGCATCCTTTCCCTTTCTTGGATCTGACGAAGGCGTCTTTGACGGAACGGGGATCGGATTTGGGTGTTCCCTGGTTCTTCTTCTGCGCTCCGAGGATCCGGTGTGTGATTCATCATCAGGATGCCGATTGGCGCGGGCGTCCTTCTGCGCGGTAGATACACAGTTATCCGGATTGGATTCTAACCTGCGCGAAGTATCCGCCTTGCTTTGCTGCTGCATTGCTGAAGCGACAAGTTTGCGGAGGTAGTTGATATCAACCTCTTCGTCCTTCTTCTTTAACAGCTCCGCAGCTTTTAGCATGTTGTCCTTTGGGGTTTCCAGCGGCTGCTGCTCTGCGGGCGTGGCGAAGTTGATTCTGCGAGGCGGAATTGCTTCTCTAACAATTCGATCGGCCTCCGCCTGCGCATAGGTCATCTTTACTTCCCACTCTTGTGCCATGCTCTTGACATGCTCGAGTGTGGCAGCAATTTCGCGATCCTGTCTGTCGAATTGGTCCACCAAACCTGCAGCTTCTGCCCTTTCATCCCTTAATGCGGCTGCGGCATCGGCGAGCTTCTTGGCTGTGGCCAGCATTTCCTTTCTAGTGGCCTCTAGGGCCTCCGGATCTGCGGCGTCGCCTGGGGTTATAGGTTTGTTAAGAACCGCTCGTGCAACCATCTCTTCAACTGACAGGAGTTCCTCCGAGGAAGACTCCCTGCGGGGTCGCTCTCGTGACATTGGAGATCCTTGGTGGGACGGCTGAGGGTCAGATTGGTTGGTTGCCTCTTCTGATCCAGGTTGCCCAGCGCTGCTACGGTTGCGAGAACCTGCTTAGGCTGGGCGGAGTCGACCTCAGGTTGATCACCGAAACCGTACTCCCCTAGCTTGCGGTTAAACTCGTCAGTATCCATGGAGGGGATATCTCCGGAAATTGGGCTTAGATTGCCCAAAATCGACTCTTCAACCGGAGTTTCGCTTTCTCCGACAGGCTCAGCCTGATCCGGATCCGCGTCGTTTTCCGGTGCCTCTGCCTGCTCAGGACCAGCTCCGTCTTCTTGAGGGGCGGTTCCGGCGGTATGGGCCAAGAAGTGTACGAAGTGGCACCTCTGCTTTTCTAACACCTGGGAGACCCAGGCGGATCTGCATTGGTCTTCCACCGTTGTTTCCTGCTCAGGGGCGGATTGGGTGGGCTTTGAAAATTCCGGATCCGAGGCGGAATCTTCCTTAGGAAGCTCCTGCATCTCAGATCGGATCTTCGCGACAGCGTCCAGCTCTGCGGCGGTCGCGTCCGCGTTACTTACCAGTGGGTTTCCGTCGGAATCGACGGTTTCCCCGATGAAGATGTGTATGCCGCCAATTGGGACGATGGAGAGCTTGACGGGGTTTGTCCTAGCCGGAATCCAACACTCATCCGGAGGGACGATCGGCAGATTTCCGGCGTAGAGGATGCGCCCCACAGCGATGGTGTCGTCGTAGCTTCCCATGGCGGAACCCTCCCGGTTCCGGCCTCCAGACGCCACAGGCCCCACGGTGGGCGCCAACTGTCGTTGCCTAATCGACGGTACCTCGGAGGAGGGATCCTCGCGAGGGGGAAAAGAAGTAGGGGCCATAGGGCGGAGTGCACACGGGACGGTGGTACGCGAGTTACCCAGCTTCGGAACACCTGCACGATGACAGGGCCTACTGCTGCTTGTCTGGAATTATCTGGGCGCTTTCGCGTTGTTACAATGAGTTGTGGTTGTGCCTCTAGGGCTCCCGGGATCCGACTTATATAGGCGCACGGATCTAGGGTTTACATGGAGAGTCCTAGCCGGAATACAAGTTGCCTAACTACGGTACAATGTCTTGCCGTGTACGTCAAGGATCCGCCTTCCTTCTAGGTCGTGCTGGATCCGGATACTTCATGGGCCTCCACGGATCCGGCCTCCTTCGTAGGTCGGTTGAGATCCGGCTTCCTGTTCCTGGGCTGGACTTCATCCTTCATGATCTACAGCAACTGGGCCGTCCGATGGGCCACATGCCTCACCACCAACTATGGGCCACCCGGGCTTGCCGGATCTAGGCCATGCCGTTGATATACCCATAAAGTATACCCACAACAATATGTTAGATAGTTTTGGTGTTAGGGTTTTGTTTAAAAGAATAGACAAGAGGAGGTTATATATATAAACCATATCAGAGGGGGAAACTCAAAATAGTTTTTTTTCAAAATAATTTTTATTTGATAAAATCTTGTGGATGATATGATGCATGATGCATTAAAAAAAGAACAAACAAAATCTAATAGGGGTACTACCCTGAACCGTTATAATTGCCACGTGAGCAACTATGCCAGCCCTGTTCCGTTCTTCCATTTTAGTTTGGTTCTTCACCGAGGCACACCAATCCTCTTTTTTAATTCAAAGCCACATGAACCGTATATCCCAACCAAATTTGTTGGTGTAATTTAATTTCCTAGAAACTCTCCCATTGTTGCTCAGGTCTTTGTTTACGTTTTGTGAAATTTGCTAAATTGCCCGATTTAGAAAAATATTGTGCGTTACTCCAAATATATGAAATATCAAATTTAATCGCCTATCTTCTAAAAGTTCCCCCAACAATTGTGGTGGATGCCATGTATATCAGAAGATAAATATATGTGTTACTCCTAATGCTTTTATGAAATATCAAATCTTCTTCACCAGCTTCTAAGAGTTACCGCAACAACTTGTGGGGCATCAGTTCAAGCAATGCCTGCAAAACCAAAAGAAGTTGTCTTGTGTCCCCAACTCAAACGTGTAGTTGTTAGGTAACACGACGCTGTGAAAAGATCTTGGCAAAGGTGGTTGGTGCTAGAAATAAAATTTGCAAATAAATTAAAATCTACAAAAAGTAAACACAATATAAATTTTGCATTTTAAAAAATGTAAAAGTGTTTATAATAGTGAAAATTGAATCGGCAATGATGAGTTCACCTGACATCTCTCTCATAAACATGAAGGCACAAATAAGCTCTTCTTGATAAGTTATATGCAATGCAACTTCTCACATGTCTCAAATACTTTCCCAAGCAAGTGGGTATTCACATGCTTATAATTAAGTAGTAAATAGAGTATTGCATTCAGTGGTGACATGATTTTGAAAGATCACATGCACGTGATCGGGTTTCATCACAATACCTCTTTTGTTGTTACTAAGAAGTTAAGCACACCGCCTTCCTATTATCTCTAGAGAGGTAATATAAGAAAGGTAAAAAAACCATGCCAACCCCCAAATATTCTATCACTATCCAAGTGCAAACTACAATGGTAACTAAGGGTTTCCACATGGTTGCAGCAAATGGCCATTGGTTCTTCTAACTCTCCCTAATGCATGAGCAATGACTTCAATGTACTTATTGTCACCGTGATACCTTTTAGCCCCACAAAATACATTTTGGCGCAACCTATATGTTTATGTGCATAGGCATAAACTCACAGATGTCTCAAAGGACTTGATCTGCGTCTACCGGTCAACATAGATATGAAAACCCACATAAAAACAAATTAGGAAAGCTTTGGAACAACTAATTATTCTTCAGGGCAAATAATATTTATAATAAAAGTGAAGCATTAACTACATAAGAACATAGGGATACAATATAGGGAGATGGTGATGGTGGTGGAGTCGTGTGTACGAAGGAGGCATGTCAGTGCTAGCCCCAAGGACCACCCAGGAGATGGTAGAAGTGCCCTACTTCTCTTATTTCTTGTATCCCACTAGAGAAGGTGTGTTCTTCCCTTGCCCTTGGACTTGGTGGAGGTGTTCTCCAAGTTGGAGACGAAAATGGAGCCCCACCTCTCTCTTTTTTTGGCTGGTAGGGTTGGCTCCCTAAAATGGATGACTATGTACTAAGTGCCAAGACCTTTACTTTATTTATTGGCTCACCCTTACCATATAAGGGTTGGGAGGGGAATTAGAGTCTCCCATTAATTTCCTTTTTGTTTTCGTAAATCTAAGGAAGCAAGCCGAGAAAAATTGGAGTTAAAACGGCAAAGTTATACCCATTGTCTGTGGTTGTGACCGTGTGGTAAAATCATTGATCCAACCATCCTTAGTTGTACGGGTGGCCGATTCCCGTTCTAGACCCATGCAAGGTTCAATATTTTAGTCCCAAATCTTTGTCCAGACATCGATTGAGGTGATTTTAGACTTGTTGGTTTCACTTCAACGAGCCTACAAATCTCAATGTATATGTTGCATATTCGGTTTGAGCAAACAATGGGACCTTCATATCTAAAACTCTCATATGGTCTTGCATATGATGCTTGTAACTTCTTCGGATTGACCCCAAGTTATCCAGTTTGGTGGCGTTGAAGTCGAGATGCACCATCAAGACAACTCACACATGCCTACTCCATTGAGGGTGTTTGGATCCATCAAAGCACATGGTTCAGTGAGAGTCGGTTGTTTCTTCCTTTTATTAGCGTTGTTTTCCGATGTTTCTGCAAACAAGAAAAAAAATTCACCTAGCAGTAAATTTTAAACTAAGAATTATCGATAAAAGGTATGATGGTTGCTAAGTTAGGAGTATGTTACTCCCTTTGTTTTTTTTATTACTTTGCGTTTTAGCATTTTGTAGAGTCAAAATTTGTTAATTTTGACAAAAAAAAATATAGGAAAAAGTATCAGCATTCATTAACTGAAATACATATAACATAAAAAAAATAACTTATGATGATTCAAATACTATAGGTTATTCGTTGTCGATACTTTTATTCTTTGCTAAATATTAATCAAACTTAAAAAGTTTGACTTTGACTAAACCTAGAACGCAATCTAATTATTAGCGGAGGGACTAGTAAGCAATATATGGCAAGACGTTTATCTTAATCATTCTCTAGCTAAATTTAATCTCTATGATTTTAAAAACATAAACAGTAGTCACTCAAAGTAGCATTGAGAGATAGTATTTTGTACGAGTATAATCTTTTATATGCTTTTTATCTTCCTCAAATAACGTAAATAATAAGATAAAATCATTATCTAAGTTTTGAAAAATCATTATCAGCCATGGTATACTTCTTCCGTCCACAACAAACTTCATTAACTTTAACTAACTTTTTAGCAAAAGTAGCAACATTTATAACACCAAATTAATATGGCTAGGCTCTTGATATGTAGTTCAATAATAGTATAGTACTAGTTTGATCTCACTTACTATTTTTGTGTATAAATCTAGTCAATTTTAAAAATATTAAACTTCTAAAAATCGTACACATTCGCGATCCGCGGACGGATGGAGTACGTGCATGCCCTAATCCAATTTTCCGTACAGTTCGTACCACTTAAACAAAGCTGAAAGCCGGTCGTCACGTCTCGGCCAGTACTCTGAAGAAAACGAGCAAGGAATCTTGCAAATTAACGGAAAAAAAAGGAGAGAGGAACTACCCATTCATTTCCATAGTTCTCTTCCGATCTCGGCGGCGGCGGCGGCGGCGCCGAGGAGATGGCCGGCCGGCGAGAGGCTCCTCTGATGCGCGGCGGCGGGGCCAGCGGGCAGCCGCTGTCGCGCGGGTCCCGCATCGCGGCGGCGGTGGCCGTCGGCGTTACTCTCGGCTGCGTCTGCGCGTTCATCTACCCCGAAGGCCTCATCTCCCGCTCCCCCGACTCCGCAATCCATTGGCCTCGCCGGGTAACCTATTTATCCCTTGTTCCTCGCCTGTTCGTTTCGTTGTATGGGAGAGAAAGGGAGACGACTTATTAGTCTTGTGGTTTATCGTGGTTGAAGGTTTACCAGTCTTTGATCCTCTTGTTGTGAGATCAATCATATACGATTCTTGTCGGACGAATGCAACAGTGTAACTGCAGTTGATGAATCTTAGAATCGAAATCAACCAGGTATGCGTGAGAACTATGAAGTGTTAGGGAATTTGGGATGGCGTGTATTTTCCGTTTGGACCAACTGTGAGCACACTGTTGGAGAATGCTTAGAAAACGGGTGATATGAAATCAGTTGCCTAGATAAGCATAAAACATTGTCATAACCTCAAAATGGATAAGGGGGGCGCTCAGAAGTTGATTATTGTAGTGGAAGAAGGCAAGGTTTGCATTTTGCTCTGTTTTTCAGGTTTCTGCTGTACTTTGTGATTACACAAGGATGTAGTTATGCTGTTTATTACATCTGGTAAAGTAGTTGGTACTCAGTAGAATCATTGGACTCTTGTATTGTTTTCAGCGATGTTTGCAGCAGGTGCTGCTAGATTGGGTAGCAAATCATCACCTTTGCACAATCACTAGCATGTTTTGCAATTCCTGCAACCAGTAGCTTGTTCACGTGTTATGTTTAGCAGCACATGTATTCATTATTTTATCTTTGAATGAGCAAACAGTACTTTTGAGCACTTGCTGTCAGGTTTTGGTGCCATAGCTGGCATATATTCAAGGTCCTAACAGTAAGCTGAATCAAAGAAGTATGTGGAAATGAATTTGACCAAAACATAAAGCAGACACACAACTTGTTAGCAATGGGGAGGGGAAATTGCAAACAACCTTAGAAGATAGAGAACAAAACTGTGAACTTAAACTTCTAGGTGATTTGATAGTTCTCACTATCTACACTCTACTCTGTAAAAGCCTCCTCCATGTAGTCTGAGCTTTCACCTTCAGATTATTTTCCTTGTGCTTTTGCTCTCACGTAATTCTAAAATACTGGTTATTTTAGTTGTTATATTTGCTACTATTCCTACTTCATGTGTTTCAAAGAAAAAAAAAACCTTTGTCAGTCTTGATATTAATTTGATGGAACATGTTGTATTTAAACAAATTCTTTGTGTCTAAAACCATTGACTTTTGGGGTCTTTTCTTGCTGTAAGATAGTCATTTATCCTGTCATAGGCCTTTATGGTGCAGTTATTTGGTTCATAACTTCATATGCAGTGGTACAACATAAGATAGTCATTTTCTTGAGTATCCTGCACATCTATGTTGAAAGCCAGATCATAATTTTCAGTTGGATTTTATACATTTAGATATGCTTCAGCTGGCTTAGACATTTACATATCTCTTGTGGATTGTTTAATAACTGTTGTAACCGTAGGTGCATTTTGCTGAAGAATATTTTGCTTGCATAACGTGCTGCTCTTACAACGTTGTTTCCTATCTTTATGTTAGGTTGACTCAGTTGCTTGCAAGACACCTAAGGAAGTTGCTAACGTGAAGTCACAGTTGGCATCATTGGAGAGAAAAAATGCTGAGTTCAGGAAGCAGATAGATGAACTCTCGATGAAGCTTCAATTGGCTGGACAAGGAAAAAATCAGGCTTTTTATAGTGCTGGTCCTTTTGGTACTGTGAAGGCTCTTAGAACAAATCCAACAGTTATGCCTGATGAATCTATCAATCCCAGATTGGCCAAGATATTGCAACAGGTTGCAGTAAAGAAAGAACTGATCGTTGCAGTGGCAAACTCTAATGTGAAAGAGACGCTTGAGATGTGGTTTACTAACATCAAACGAGTTGGAATTTCAAATTACTTAGTTGTTGCATTAGATGACAATGTAGAAGACTTTTGCAAGTCCAAAGAAGTCCCAGTTTACCGGCGGGATCCAGATGAAGGCATTGATAGCATAGGGAAGACAGGTGGAAACCATGCTGTTTCTGCTCTGAAATTTCGCATATTGAGGGAATTCTTGCAGCTTGGTTACAGTGTTCTCCTCTCTGATATTGATATCATGTTCTTCCAAAATCCCTTTGATCACCTTTACAGAGATTCTGATATAGAGTCCATGAGTGATGGCCACGACAATATGACAGCTTATGGTTTCAATGATGTGTTTGATGAGCCTTCGATGGGCTGGGCAAGATATGCACACACGATGCGTATATGGGTCTATAATTCTGGATTTTTCTTCATAAGGCCAACCATTCCTTCAGTTGAGCTTCTGGACAGGGTTGCGCGTCGACTCTCTCGTGAACCCAAATCTTGGGACCAGGCAGTTTTCAACGAGGAACTATTTTTCCCCTCACATCCTGGTTATGAAGGTCTCCATGCATCCAAAAGAACCATGGATATATATCTGTTTATGAACAGCAAAGTTCTCTTCAAGACTGTGAGGAAAGATGCTCAACTGCTGAAGTTGAAGCCAGTGATTGTTCATTTGAACTACCATCCTGATAAGGAGCAGCGGATGAAAGCAGTGATTGAATTTTATGTTAATGGAAAGCAGAATGCACTTGAGCATTTCCCTGATGGATCAGAATGATAAAAGCTTATGAGGGACAGGACATGACCATTCTCGTTATCCATGGTTTTTGAAACTCTAAATGGAAGCACATATTCGTAATTACTACAAAGAATACATCATCATTTTGGAATTGCTTGAGATGTCGACTCTGAATGAGGATCTAACCCCAATAGTTACGTAGTTGGTCACTTGAATGTCGTTCTCTATACCTTCAGGTACTTGATTGGGCTTAAACATTTATATGTCTGTAGTTAATAATGACTAGCAGTATCGTCTGTGCAGCATAGATTTATGGTTTTATATCTGCTATGAATCTCTGATGCATATTGAAATATACTTTACCACACAAAGAAAATGTACTCTTGTTGGTTGTTAACCAATGACAGCTATAATGACCATATTTGATTAATCTACACTGGCATAATCATTCCGCACCAGAATAACTGGATCAGTGAGGGATACTTTGGATTTTTTATGGACTACTGTGGAAGTTGTACTGTACTTCATAATGCGGGGGTTCATATAATCTCACATGTTTGTATATTGGACTACACGGTTTGTATGGTCAACCACAGTTTTAACATATACATATACATGCAGTTTTTTGGTGAAATAAAAAATATGCAGTTCAGGTATGTAAGATGTGCAGCAAAATTCTAACTTTCTGTGTGTACGATCAACTGATTAAATAAAATACGCAGTTCAGGAATCTAAGATGTGCAGCAAATTTCTAACTTTCAGGTTTCAGCGTTCGTCCTGCTCCTAGACTCAGGAAATTCAAAAATAATAATTAGAATTGTCGATATAATGATCTAGTATTTCTTATGCTTCTAAATTTTCATTCAGAACAAAGTTTGTATCCCTTAAAAACTTCAATATTTAACCAGAACGCATTAACGATGATGCTAGATGATTAAGGAAATGCAAAAGTTTATTTATAGTAACTGAACCTTTTGTTTTTATCTATTTTATTTAAAATTTCTATTGCATTTTTTTCATTAATTAGATCCCTTTGGTACCATAATATTATTTCTAAAATCATGTCATATACTTTCTTTACAAAATAGTACTATGGATCGGAGGAAGTAGTTTACTTTTATGTTTATTTTTTGTCTTGGCAAAAATAAAGAAAAGAAGGATATGAACCTATTATTAAAAATAGATAAAAATTAAAAATTAAAATATCAAGAAATTCTGAAATAAAATTCCGGGTGTACTTCGTACACAAGTTTTCGAGGAAAACAAAATTTTATGTGGCCTGTGTAAAAAAGAAAAAAAATGTTACGTGAATAGTCATGTTAGAGCATCAAAATTTGTCTTTTTACAAGGGACACAAAAATGTTTCTTTTAAAATTTATATACGAAACATAGGATGCCTAGATTTACATGCTGAATTTTATTTCAAATATTCTGAAAATTTAAAAATATGTTTTCTCATAACGGATTCATATGTACCCGTGAGTTCAATTGGATTTTCCATGAATTGTGTATTAGTGTTACTGTGAGTGCGGTGAATATTTTGTAAGCACTTTTTTTTGCGATCTATCCAAACAAAGAATGTCCAGAGTTGGCGACTCATATTATTTGAGCTGTTTAAATGTTGCTAAAAATATGAAATAACTTTACAGCACAAAAAATTACAGGGATCTATTAATGAAAAAATAGAGCCGGAGTATATAGATTGTGAAACAAAACATATAGATTCAACGTTGATGATATTAATGGGCTGAATTCACATCGTAATTTGAACTACCTACTATTCATAGTTATATTTCTCATATTTTTGTTTCTGGAGTTTTGTTTGAATTTTGACATGATTTTTGTGACATGATCGATACATCTTATGTTCATATCTTTATTTTTATGGGAACTCTTTGTGTCTTCGGGAAAATTTTCTAATTGGGGAGTACATGATGGCCGGTATTATAAAGGTACATTCTGTATCGAAACAAGTTTGACCTATATGAAGCGTAAGTTTTGTCCTCAGTGGAAATTTCTAAATTTGACAAAGTTTGTAGAACAAAAATCAACAACTAAAATATCGCAAAAATACAGCGTGAAAACATATTTCATGAGGGATATGTTGATATTGATTTCACCGGAGATATGCCAAACATAATTTGGATGAAGAAATGCAGAGTCATGCTCATATTTCTTTATAGGAACACCTCTTTTTTTCTGTGAAAAATACACCGATCTATTAATAATCATCAACAATAGTATAAATAGCTTAAAAAGTAAAGAAAAATACAAATTGGTACTCGGACCACCTAGCGATGACTACAGACACTAGCACGAGCTGAAGACGCGCCGCTGGCCTCGGCCCCTCCATCGCAAGAGCCGGGCAAAGCTTGTCGTAGTAGATAGATGGGAAGTCGTCGTGCTAAGGTCCCAAAGGACGAACGCACCAGAGCAACAATCATCGCCAATGATGACAACCGTAGGTCAAAAGAGACTGACATGAAAACACCAACAAACACGAAAACCGACCGGATCCTAGGAGATCCAATGGGCACACAACTCCACGCGCCCTCCGTCAGCACTAGATGCACCATCGGAACGAGGATAGGGTGGGGAGAACCTTATTCTGACTTCAGGATGTAGCCGCCGCATCACCATCCCAAAAAATACACTGAAAAGCAAGCTAAATTAAGAACGAAAACACCCCAGCGGCGAGGGACCGTGGTCCACCACACCTCCAAGGCCTCTAGGTCACCGGAGGCGGAGCGGACCGACTGTATCACCGGTGAGGAGGATGGAACCCTAGATGGGTTTTCTGGCTTCCGCCTCCTCATGGTTATCTCTCCTTGTAGGTACCGGTTCGGTAGGTTATAGGGAAACCTCTTAATGTAGGTAATGGAACGTACAACAATAAGTGGTCTACCTTCCACATACATATATCGCGATAGATCCTAGAGTATGTGATACAAAATACACTAAGCAAGGTGAACAAGAATTCAGGATAAGGGCAAGTTTTTTTCTTTCTAAAAACAGATATTGAAGAAGATTAACCACAAACAAGCGTAGATTATCCAGTACACGAAATGTGAAAAAAAACTGTAGAACAATTAATTATTTGCATACAAACAATTTATAAATTCAATATATTTACAATGCAATGTAGTTGCTCATGTGCATGGGTCTCTATGCAAGTTTTCATCTGATGGGTATGTCATTTCCGAAATTTTGTAATCCCTCGATCTTTTACAATTTGTTTGGAATTAATTCCCTTGGAGGGTGTTTCCCAAAGGTAAGAGAAAGATGGGCTAGGGCAAACTCAAGTCATGGAGCGGGGCGGCGCAGGCCTGAGCCCGTGTAGCACCTCCAGGCTTGGTACTCTTTTTTAATTTTGCGGGAACGCCCATGGGTCCTCCTCCCTCGCACCCGCGCGCCCTCTAACCTCTGCTTCGCTGAAGGATTTTTTAACTGGGCCTCTATTCGCGGCCCAGCTCGTTCCCGCTCGTTTGTTCCGCGCGCGTATGGTTTTATGTTCCAGGCCTGGTTCCTTCGTTCCGGGCCCTGTTTTGCGCGTTTGGGCTGCTCGTGCTGACATTGGAGGTCGCTCGGTATATAAACTGGTCGGAATTCGTCTCAGCTTCCGAGGTGGGACTATTCTTCCGGGATTTGTTCGGTAACAACCGTCCGCTTCCGGAATAGTTGATTGGGCCTCTGGAGAATCTAAGCCCATCAAAGATTAACGCGTAAACTGCTGGCAAACATTATCTCGCACGCTCTACTTTATCGATAAAGACAGAGGCATGCATGCTCCTGTCTCGCTACACTGAATAAAGTGCTGCTGCCGCAGCATGCATGCACTCGATCATGTGCAGCGCATATGGTCGCGTTTGTGTTGCTGATTTTTTGGCTGTTGTGTATCGGTACATGCATGCAGCAGCTAGCTATTATTTTATGGTAAACTATGATTTAGAAATAACACTAGCTAGCTTTCTCGAACGAAAAAACTAGTGCAGCGCGTGTTTTGCTTTATGTAGTGGACGAGGTGTACGTGATGCTAGATTAGTGCAGCGCGTGTGTTGCCTGGTAGGAAAATAATAGTACGATACGATCTGTTTGAAAAACAAAATAGTACGACACGATCACACGCGGCCACGCCGAAGTATAGAAAAGAAAGACATATCGAGAATGGGACGGTGCCGTGCAGATCTGACTACATACTTAATGATCTGGAGAGATTAACACATATATAATTTGCACACACATGGAAATAAAAATAGCGTGGATCGCTAGCTAGACTAATCTGTACGAAATGAAAAAAGAAAGACCGGCATAAAACAGAAAAATAAAGCTAGAAGTCTGGATTAAAAATTGTTCAACACAGGAATCTCATGGAACGAGAATTTGTCGTCCGAAAAAAACAAATATTGTTCAACATCGTAGACGGTGGGGAACAGGAGCCTGAACGGAGGGGAACAACTTCCTAGATGGAGGGGAACAACATTGTAGATGGTGGGAACAAGAGCCTGGACGAAGGGGAACAACTGCCTAGACGGTGGGGAGCAGGAGCCTGGATGAAGGGGAACAACTGCCTAGACGGAGGGGAACAACATCGTAGACGGTGGGGAACAGGAGCCTGGACGGAGGGGAACAACTGCCTAGACGGAGGGGAACAACATCGTAGACGGTGGGGAATAGGAGTCTGGACGGAGGGGAACAACTGCCTAGACGGAGGGGAAACATCGTAGACGGTGGGGAACATGAGCCTATACAGAGGGGAACAACATTGTAGACGGTGCGGAACAAAAGGAACCAAATTTTCAGAACAACTCACTCTACACTAGGGAACAACGAAAATAGACAGAGAGGAACAACACACTAGAAAGATGGGAACAACAACCTAAACGGGTGGGAACAACAAAATAGACGATGGGGAACGACACACTAGAAAGATGGGAACAACAATCTAGACGGGTGGGAACAACAAAATAGACAGAGGGGAACGACACACTAGACAGATGGGAACAACAACCTAGACAGATATGAACAACAAAATAGACAGAGGGGAACTACACAGTAGACAGATGGGAACAACAAATTAAATGGAGGGGGAACAATAGATTACATGGTGGAGAATAACAACCTAGATGGAGAGTAACAAGAGACTAGACACAAGGGAACAACGACCTAGACGGAGGGGAACAACGACCGACACAAAGGGGAACAATGGCATAGAAAAAGGGAAACAATGACCTACACAGAGCGGAACAATAACCAACACGGAGCGGAACAACAACCTACACGGAAGGGAACAACGGCCTAGACGGAGAGGAACATCGATCGACACGGAGGGAAACAATGTACTAGGAAAAGGGAAACAACGACCTACACGGAGCGGAACAACGACCTACACGAAAGAGAACAACGACCTAGACGAAGGGGAACAACGACCAACACAGAGGGGAACAAATGTCCTAGAAAAAGGGAAACAACGACCTACACGGAGCGGAACAAACGACCTACACGGAAGGGAACAACGACCTAGATGGAGGGGAACAATGGCCTAGAAAAGGGAAACAACGATCTACACGGAGCGGAACAACGACCTACACGAAGCGGAACAACGACCTACACGGAAGGGAACAACGAACTAGACGGAGGGGAACAATGATCGATACGGAGGGGAACAACGACCTACACAGAGCGGAACAACGACCTACACAGAAGGGAACAACGGCCTAGACGGAGGGGAACAGCGACCGACACGGAGGGGAACAATGGCCTAGAAAAAGGGAAACAACGATCTACACGGAGCGGAACAACGACCTACATGGAATAACGGCCTAGATGGAAAAAAGAAATAAAACAAAAAAATAAAAAATTAGAAAAGAAAAATTAATAAAAAAATGTAAGAAAGAAGAAATAAAATAACAAGAAGTTGTACATTTATAAAAGAATGTATAGTAAGAAAGAAGAAAAAAGAAAAAAATAAAGGAAAGAAGAAATGAAACAAAGATGAATGATAACATGAAAAAGAAAAAGAAATGAAAGAAGAACAAAAAAGAAAAAAATAAAGACGTACATGTAGTGGTAGAATGAAAAAGGGAAGTCAACCAACGAAACCGCACAGGGAACAGGCATGCACGTACGGGGATTCATTGCTTCAAGGCACAGCGGCCAGCCTGGCAGTTTGTGCGCTCGCTCATGAATCGTGATCAATTCTGGCTCCCTCGTTCGCGATTAACGGGCCAAGCCCACGGTAGGAAAGCTTCAGCGAACCGTATGTACGGAGCGCGCGCGCGCTAGGGAGCATTCTCCACGCCCATAGATAGTTGGGCTGGTTTAGGACAGGCTTCTTAGGTGGCCTTTCTTTCTTCGTGCGTTCGTCCTAAAATTCCTTATTTTTTGAGAAATTTCTCCTAAAATTCCAGCAAAGCTGGATGAAACGTAGTGACAATTCCCACGGCACGCTGCCAAAGTAGCACAAATGTTGCATGAACTCGGAAAAATCGCACTCCGATTAGAAGCAGAAGGAAGCACATACGGTTGGGACAAGCGGTCGAGCTGGGCAAAACCTATTCGCAAAAAAAAAAAAAAAAAAAAAGAGCTGGGCAAAACCTATACACCGACAAGGTCGGTGGCTACCGGCCACCGCACACCCCTGGTCGGGTATGGGTCAGGCCCATTTATGTCTGTTTAGCCTGTAGTAGTTCGATTTTCCTTTTCTTTTTTCTTTTCTGGTTTCTTTTTTCTGTTTTTCTTTTCTATTTTCTGTTTTTAGTTTTGTTTATATTTTTTCAGATTCAAAAATTTAATTTTTAAAAATTGTTCAAATTGAGAAAATGTTTAAATTCAAAAATGTTCAAATCTGAAAACCGTTCAAATCTAAAACCTTTCAAATTTGAAATCTGTTCAAAATATTTTCAAATGCGAAAATATAAATAAAATGTTTAAATTTGAAAATGTTCAAATTTGAAAACCGTTCAAATTTGAAAACCGTTCAAATTTAAAAACCGTTTAAATTTGAAAACCGTTCAAATTTGGAATCTGTTCAAAATATTTCAAATGCAAAATTATTGAAATTCGAAAAATGTTCAGATTCTAAATTTGTTCAAATTTTTAGAAAGTTTAGATTCAAATTTTGTTCATATTCAGGAAAACATAAATGAAATAGCAGAAGAAAAAAGAAAGAAAGGAGAGAAAAGTTACTGGGCCGACCCAGTGCCTCCTGCCTGGGGTTTGCGGACGATCAGCTTAATGGGCCGAGCCCATATACACCCGGGGGGTGTGCTGTGGGTTCGCTGCCACCGGGAGGTGCTGTCCGCCGACCAGGTCGGTGCAGACGCACCACCGCACACCCCAGGCCAGGTATGTTGGGCCGGCCCAAGTTTGTTTTTCTTTTTTCCTTTCTCATTTTCTCTCTGTTTTAAATCTGAACAGTTTTAAATCTGAACAAATTTTAAAATTGAATGATTTTTCGAATTTGAACAAATTTTGAAATTGAACGATTTTCGTATTTGAACAAATTTTGTAATTGAACGATTTTCGAATTTGCACAAATTTCAAATTTGAACAAATTTTCGAATTTGAAAATTTTCGAATTTGCGCACTTTTTAACTTTGAACATTTTTTAAATATGATTTTTTTTCAGATTTCAACAAAAAGAAAGAAAGAAAAACAAAATAAGAAAGAAACAGAAAAGAAAAAGGGAAAAAATAAAAAAACGAAAAAAGAAACAGAAAACCGAAAATAGAGAGCGAACTGGGCCTGGCCCAAACCCGACCAGGGGTGTGCGGTGGCCGGTAGCCACCGACCTGGTCGGTGTATAGGTTTTCCCACCGACTCGGTGAATAGGGGGATTTCCTATACACCGACCAGGTCGGCGCGTACCGCGCGCCGCACACCCCCCGCGCGGTACGGGCCGGCCCAGTTCGAGTGTTGGGCCAGTTGGCCACTGTTTTTTCTGAGTCATTTTTTCTGTTCTATTTTTTTTATTTCTGTTTCTTTTTCATTTCTGTTTCTTTTTTCGTTTTTAAGATTTAATTTTTAAAATTTACATATATTTTTTAATGTAAAATGCTCTAACTAAATTTTTTTGAGAAAATTTCAAATTCGAAAAAGTATAAAATTGTTCAGATGCGAAAATTGTTCAAGTATAAAAATTGTTCAAATTCGAAAATTGTTCAAGTATAAAAATTGTTCAAATTCGAAAATTGTTCAAGTATAAAAATTGTTCAAATTCGAAAATTGTTCATATATAAAAAATAATATTTTTTTTGAAAAATATTTGTTCCAATTTAAATTTTGTTCTAATTTAAAATTTGTTCCAATTTAAAAATTGTTCCGATCTGAAAAATGTTCAAATTTAAAAAATATTTAAATTTCTGAAAAATTTAAATAATTTTAAATAATTGGGTCTAAAAAGAATCAGCTTTTTAAAAACGTAAAAAGAAAATTAAACAGAAAAAACGAAAAAGCAAAAAAACAAAAGTGGGAATGTGTTGGGCCGGCCCAACAACCCGCCTGGGGGGTGTGCGGCGCCTGGTCCGCGCCGACCAGGTCGGCGTACAGCACCCCCCGTGAATAGGAGCCCCCGTCGAGCTGAAGACTCGTTAAGACCTCGATTGGGCCGCATCTCGTCTGCCGCATCTTGATTGGGCCGCATCTCGTCTGCCGAGCCCTCGATTGGGCCGCATCTCGTCTGTCGCGGCCAGCGTGGCCGGTAACTTCGTCGAACCTCGATGTTCCGTTGTAGGCTGCAGGTGTACCTGCTAACCTGCATGGTGACGCGACCAGTAAAACATTCCAAGATCGACCCATCCCGTCTCTCCTGAGCCGAGATGGATCTTGTTTGTGGCAAGCGCAGGGCTGAACCAGGCACATGAGTCTGCCCGTGTTTAGGCTGGTGATAGTGGTAAGTATTATGTAGTAGTATCATGCATATGATACTACTACATGATACTATTTCTATAGTGGGTAGTATCATGGAGTAGTATCATAGTCATTTATATTTATTATTCTTAAAAATCTCAATGCAAATTTGTGTACAAGATTTGTTTAGCATTATTTTTTCTCGTTGTTTGAGCTATGATACAGTATCTACCTATGTTACTCTAATCACCTCTCTCATATTTAATTAGCCGCCACATCAGTATTTTTGTGCCAATGTACATGATACTAGCTATGATAGTAGCACTATGGCTAGCCTTAGTCGTAACCGTGGGCGAACGACTTGTGCTGGACTCATTAAGGGCTTCTCGATTGGGGCAACCATCGGGTCCTAGCCTGCCTGAAATAGTCCACGCGGACCGTCCTTGCACGCTCAGCACGATGATCCAAACGAATCTAGCCGTCCGAAGCGATGCATTAGTCCAGCAAATTTGGGAAGCCGATGCATCTGCGTGGGTCCTCCTATGATCGCCTTGTGAACCGAGGGCCTGCATGGCAATGGCCCAACGCCCTTCTTCCTCTAGCCATCGATGAAAGTAGGCTGACTCGAAAGCTTCCCGCGTTGCCCGACTTCGGAGATAACAATCTGCCTTCACCAATGCAGGCGTTTTGGCCTCCACGCCGGCATTCAATGCCTTGGTCTTTTTAAGTAGGCCAGCGGCGGCTACTTTTATTCCGCATCCTCATCTTTTTTCATTCCCCCACAACCACCGCATGCATCTCGGTAGTCATGGCTGGTGGCATAGCCTCAAGAGGAGGGGTGTCTAGGACGGCCATAGGGCCCTAGGTGTGGCCGAGGCCGAGGTCGCCGATGAAGGTGTGGTGAGATAGGTCGGAGTGAGCCGCTACTATCCCCACCGCCATCGCCTTCCTAATCCTCGCCTGAATCCTCGCCATCGACCTCTCCGGTTTCAAGTTCAACGTCACCATCCACGTGGGCATGGACTGGGACAGGCTGCGCCTGCCCCAGAAGTTCCCGTAGATCGTCGATGGGCAAGAGCCCCACAACATCGTACTGTGTGTGGCCGGCGGCACAACCGGCATGTGGTCAGTGGAGGTGTTGCTCAATGGCCAAAGTTAGATGTACCTCCACAACGGCTGGATGCAGTTCACCCGCGCGAACGCCGTTAAAGTTGGACACGTCGTCGTTTTCAATCACGATGGCCACGACATGCTCACCGTTAAGGTTTTCGACGAGACCATTTTCCACCGCCACTACCACACCGACGAGGATAACTAGGAGAGGGCGAGACGAAGAGCATGGAGTCTTCTACGATATTTTTATTAATTTCTACTAGTTTATTGTACCAATTTGCTTCAAACAAATTTGTCTCCAAATATGTATGTAATTTAACATTTTGTATGAAATTGCACCAACACCGAACCGAACGGGTCAGCCGTTGGACGCACTGGCCTGGCAGGCCGGACCACCACCCACAATATGTTCGCGGGCCGATCCAAATAAACCAAAACGAACTAGCTCTAAAAGCATACGTGGAAACGAGAGACAATCGAAAGTCCAATTCCGACCCAAAGATTGCACGTACATATATTTTCACCGTGTCCCATAGAGTTCGGGAAATTCGGTGTCCACGAGCCTAAACCAAATTACTGGTGGAGATGCTTTAAATGCGCAATTGTACACCGAATTTCCGAACTCTATGGTACACGGGCGAAACATATGTACGGGCAATCTTTGGCCGCTGGACCTGGACCCTCGTTCGCCTCTCTCTTACACACATGCCTTCAAAGCTACTCCCTCTAATCGCCATTAATCCACGTGACAATTTATTAGGACCGGTGGGACCGCGGGAGTATCTCAGTAGATTACCCTGCATGCAGCTCCGTCTTCCGTAGCCTGGTAGCAAGTCGTCCAGAGATTGCGTACGTGTAGAGGGCCAGGTGAGCAGCAATGGTTCGCTTTTCCCTGTGCTCGCTCGCTTCCCTGCCGGCTTCTATCCGGTCGCGCGGGCATCATTACGGCGGCCCTCCTACACTGCACGGGCACATGCGCCACCGGCGGCCGATCCACGGTCGTCGACAACGACCATGCATGCGCACGTCACGGCCTCTCTCTCCCTTGATCAGAAATGCCGTACTTGAGTTCTGCCATTTCAAGTCAAGATCTCAACGGAGGGCTGTGCTCCGGTGTCCCCCCCTTGGCGAACGACGTTCAGGTGGTAACGTGCGTTTGGTTAATGACCAGAAAATATGGATGATCCCATCCCAAAAGCTAAATATTTCTGAAAAAGGCTGGACCATATGATCCGTGAATTTGATGACTAATCTCACTAGCCGCCTGAGAATCCATGGTCGTCGACGCGACCCCGACACCTACCACCGTCGTATGTGTGGCTCCCCAGCTCAGCGGCGGCCACCATGTCATGGCGAGCGGTGGGTTTGCTTTTCCGCGTGGCTCCCCAGCTCGGCATCGGCGGCCTCTAGGGCGCGGTAAGCGGCGGGCTTGATTTTCAACGTGGCTCCCTAGCTCGGCGGCGGCGGTCTCCATGGCGTGGCGAGCAACGAGCTTGCTACGTCTGCGCCACATCCAGTCGAAAGAAACGGCCTCGCTAAATATGTGCGGGTAGTGACCTTGCTAGGCACGGGTAGGCGGCCGCCCGCTAGGTCCGGCCTCCACCACAAAAGGAAAAGGACCCGTTAATTACATATTAACCGGTGTGTTAATGGCATATTTATCCTTTTCTATTAATCGTTAATTAAATATATTTTATCCCATCCCATCCCGTACATGTTTGCCCATGAACCAAACACACATGTTAAGTCAACCTACGAAGGAGTATCAGCAGATCCTAGCCGTCTAAATAGAACAAAGTTTAGAGGGGGGACACCGGAGCAATAGCCCTCAACGGATAGTCAGATACATCCATTGAGGTACGTACGTACGTACTCGTCTAGTCGTGTTAGATCATTGTAACCAGACCAGCTAGGGAAGACAAGGGGCTGTCACGCCCGTACGGCTGTCGGCTGATCCTGTTTATGCGTCGTTACTTAACCGGCCGGCCGGCCGGAGATCCGCTAAATCGTTTTGGCTCAGTGCCTACAGATCGAGCAACACCCCGCGACGCCATTACCCGTACGTGCTTCGCTTCCCACCGACCTGCATGCATGCTTCATTGCCACATCCAGTGAAGTGAACCACTCTCGTACTAGTCTGCTGCATATTTTATCCGTACATGTCCCAAGCAGAGATCATAGGTCATAGCTACGAAATCGTTCATCTCTTCGCTTTTTTTTTTCGCCTCTCTCTTTGTGAAAATCTAAGACCCGTCTCCGGGTGCCGATGATCTGTGCATTGCGGGCACTGGGATGTGCACCGCGCGCCAGCTTCACACAGTGTCTACCTTGCTCGACATGTTTCACGTCCATTCACCGCTACCATATCCGTTCCAAATTAATTGATTGAGCTTTAATTTGTTTACATATGCATTTATCAACAAGCTAAAACGAGTCTAAATACAACGGAGTACATCCGAATAAGGCATGCCAAATCGCATCATAGCTGGTGTCACCAACTTGAAAGGAAGTTGCGGAAATCACCAACTATTGCGCAAACTACTCACTTACATGTTTTTACACACACCACCAACTATTTGTATAGTGTCGGTTGCACATAGGTCCAAATCCCAAATTAAGTTGCTTGACAGTAGATCTGGCCACTGGGCCCCATGAGGTATCGATGATGTGGCATTGTGGATCCACATGTCATCAGATATTTGTCTCGGAAATTTTGGAAGGTTCAATTTTTTTTCAAAAAATCTTGGCCAAATCTCACAAACGTTAATGAAACTTCCAAACGGCTCATCAAAATTGTTTTGACTTTTCACATGCTAGTTAGTTAGTTCATATTGTTTCAACACTTCAACTACTAGATTTAGTTTTTTTTTTCTTTTTTTTAAATGACCATTGGTAAAATCTCATAGAAATGCCAGAATAACAAACGATCAATCGAAATTGTTCATCATGTCTGTTGATGTACATTGTTGGTGAATATATAGTTAGTGTAGTGAGTAGTTTATGTAGGCAGGACAATAGTTGTTGGTGATTTCTGCAATTTCTCCCCACTAGCTACCATACAAACGCTGAGAGATTTGGAAGAAGAAAAATTGGAAACCGTCCATTTCCATCGATGCCATAGCCCATATTTCCATCCCATCGTCATCGAACGGCTGACAATCATCACAGTGATGTACGCTATATGCAGTGCTAGTACATGACATATTCCTGAAACGTCGGCTTCATGACGCGACGTCGTCCTTCGTGTACCACTTAACAGCAGTGGAAATTCTCGACTGGAGTTTGAAAAGGAAAGGGCGAAGCGGGACATGTCAATGGCGCAAGTAGCTCGAGCTGCTTTCTGCATGGAATCATTCTGCGGGAGGTACCGGGAGCTACTTTTGCACGGTGCCATTCCTCCATATGCATGCCCCTGTATGATTCTATTGCTGTTCACAGGACTGCTTCCCGTTCTGCTTTGGGGATGTGGATGTGTGATCTCCATTCCTTTCCACATATGACACAATGGATTGAACAGTTTTGGTGAATGAATCGATCGGGCACAAATTATTTGCATGCATATGGTATACGGATCACATGCTAGTGAACTGCCAACGAATATGCTGACCAATCAGAGTGTCAAAAATTTACGGTTCTTCATAGTTGTGCCGATTGCTCGCTCTCCACCTTCTTTCTCATTTGCAATGCTTCTTCCTTAACCAATCTAGCTCGGTTGCTTCATGGTCACCACGCCCTAAGAGAGATTCATGCCTGTCTCTCACTTTCACTCTCCAACCACCCAATTTTGATCCTTTGCCCTTTGGCACGGCCGGCAAAAATAGGTTCTGTGTTAGGTTGTGGTTCTGCTGTAGGGTTTCTCCGATTCGTGCTCCATATACATGGTAGATTGTGATGGAGAAGGGAAAAATGGGTTGGCTATCAACATTGTAGCAAGAGACGGCAGTTAGTTCACATGTAAATTGTTGTTGTTTCCCCTTTAAAAAATAGGTGAATTGTTGTTAGGCGGAGATGTGTCTCCGGTGGTGGAGAAAATTGCAAGAAAATCACCACAATTCAGACATTGCCATGAAAATAACTAAGAGGCAGGCACCCACCGCCTGCGATGAAGGGGGAGAGGGGAGCGATGGTCCCAATTGTAATGGTTTTTTGCAATTTTCTTCCGGTGGTGGAAGCAACTAGAAACAAGGAGAAGGTACAATAGCGTTGGATATATCCACGGTGTTGGGGGATCAACTAGAAACAATGAAAATCTACAATAACGTGGGATGTAGCCACCGTAGAAAGGGAAGGATGAGGAAATAGAGCTAGGGTAGGGTTTGCGGGCTGGGTTGCCAGGGCTAGATGCATCTTTGAGGATATCAGGTCTAGATGCATCTTTGAGGATATGGGGGATGCTGAATATTAGCACCCGAGGATGATATCAGGTGATTGTCATATCTCATCCGTTTTGTACCGACATTTATCAGCATCATCTCGCAGTTCATCTTTGAGGATGTTTCATTGGAAGTTATATTTTAAATATTGTTTCACTTTTCCGTGAACTCTTTGTGAAAAAAGTTGTGAAAATCTTGATGAAAATATTGTAACATCCAAGCTAAATAGTGTATGCAACCTGAACGAAACATTGTTATGAAACCTCTCGAAAGAGGCATTCGGGTACATCTTTTTTGCAGGAGGGTTTAGTAAGTTCTCCTCATCCTCCTCCTTTGACGCTTGCCTCCGCGAGATCAGGCATCAATCTATATATATCCCTTCTAGCTCAATACCAGAAAACCCTACACTCTAGCGAATTATCTTCCCTTGGATTGGTCACACTTTTTTTAAACAAGATAAAAGGCTTGTCATTGATTTAGAAGAAGTTAGATTCGTCACTCTCACGACCCACCCTTACCACTCTGGTGAAGTATCTAATCACCTCTATTGGGGTTTATTAGAAAGAAATGTACGGGGCGTCATGGTTCGGAGAGAATATACATGCTGCTGTCCATTATCAATGGCAAAAAAGGTATTTACCGTTACTAATAATCCAGCGGTTATGACCACTCGGACGTGGACACGATGTGCAGCGCTGGCTGGGACAAGCTAGCAGCCAGTATCGCGGATTGCATGGATATTCGTGCCGGCCGGATGGTTGCCGGTCTTTCGGACATCAGCAGGAGCGAGCTGCCTGGCAAAATGACCTCGCATGCGCATATGCATGCATGCACCAAGCATGCTCAGCTTTAGGTCAGGGCATGACCACTGACCGACGACAGCACATGAAAAGTTTGCATTCTCAACCACAAGCTGCTTCGATCGTAGGCGCAATTACATTTTGCTCCCTCCATTTCAATTTACTCCATTTGATGGTATGGTCATAATTAAACTATGTCATGGCTCTTTTGATTCATAGGATATCATAGGAATACAAAAATCATGGGATTGAGATGTTATGCCTATTTCAATCCTATGAGAACATGAAGTATGTTTAATTGTAGCAACATAATTTTTCATGAGGTATGATCTCATATTTTTTTAATATGATTTACACTACAAAATTTATATAGGATTACTTCCTACAATATATGTTCCTATAAATCAAACAATTTATTTAGAAAATTTTCTCGTACAACCGAAATCCTATATAATTTCTAACAAATTCTATGAATTAAACGAGTCCCCAAAGTTTGATCAAGTACATGGAACAACTATGAATGTGCACAATACTAAAGTATTTTCATGATGATTCTAGTAGTAGCATTTACTTGATATGTGCAGGTGAATATTTTGTTCCAATTATTTGGCTAAAATTTTCATGAACTGACTTTAACCAAATCTAAAATGTGGAGTAATATAAAACGGAGAGTATACTCTAACATCCGATAAAGTAGACTATCAACTAGTGACCCTGCCATGCATGGTCACACATGAGAACGAAAACAATGACACGCCCAACAAACACTATGCATCACTACATCGTTCATGCATGCAGATCGAGGTGAGTGATTGTCTTTCTCTCCCACACTCTCCATGAATCGCTACCTCCGAGAGCCCAGAAGGAACAGTTGAGGGTAAGGAAACATAACCAAACATCTTAGTACGTTTACGCTGAACTAGCTCTAGAAGACTCAAAGTAACATCTTTAAGTATGATATTTTTATGCGAAAAGAACCGCAGATCTATTAATAATCATCAACAACAGTACAAAGAAGAATAAAAATTATAAAAATTATAAATATGTCTTTGTACCACCTAGCAACAACACTACAACGAAGGAGCGCCACTGTTCTCGCCCTTGCATCACCGAAGTCAGGCAAAACTTGTCGAAGTAGAGCTTATCATAGTAGACGAACATGAATCGACGTGCTAAGAGGCCCAAAGGATCAACGAAGTAGAGTATCAACAATCACCAATGATGAGAACCATCGATCGGAAGAGCCAAACCAATAACCACGTCATTGAACACGAAGACGGAGTTGATCACAAGAGATCCACCGGACACACAACTACAAGCGCCCTCCGCTGGCGCTAGGTGCACCAGCGGAAGGACGATCGGGCAGATAAGACTTTATTCTTCCTTGAGGATGTAGCCGCCGACTCATATCATCCCGAAAAAGATTAGAAAACAACCGACCCTAGATTAGTTTTACGTTGTCGCCTTTGTCTCCTTGAGCTATACATATTGGTTTACGCTGAGTCTCCTCTTTTACGTCTGTTTTGTTTAAAGAATTTGTATAGGAAATTTATAGGGTTAAATCCTATGAGAAATTTTCTTATGATGGTTGTTTGATTTGTATGATTAATTTCTATAGGATTTTTTCCTGGAGAATCATTTGCACTAGATTTCATAGAAAATCAAACATTCACCCGTACCTCTTTTTTCATAATCCTTTGCTTTTCTGTGATGGAACCAAACAAACTTTGGTCATATGAATTTCTATAAGATTAAAGTGGGTATATCATTACAATCCTTTTTTTTTCTATTCCTACGTTTTTCCTACCCTACAAATCAAACAAGGCCTTAGAGCATCTCCAGTCGTGTCCCCCAAACCGTCTCCCAAACGGCGCCGGATCGAGCATTTGGGGGACGAGTTTTGTCCGTGCCGCGTTTGCGGGACGTCGCTCCTCAGTTGCATCCCCCAAACGCCGTCCCCAATGAGAAATTCAAATAGTTTGCATTCAAAAGAGATCGTTCCCGCCGAAGTCGTCGTGATCAGAGTAGCGGCGATCAAAGTACTGGGCACGCGATCATATTACTGACCGACGTAAATTAGAAGAAGGGGTTGGGGTTGGGCGACGCCGACGCCGATGGCGCATCCTGAGTCGACGTAGGCCCGTCGATCACGATGAACTCGTCGTGATCTGCCCGGTGTGCATGCTCCATCGCCGACGTCGAGGCAGAGGCCGACACAGGTGTAGTAGCAGATGCTGTCGCAGACGCGTATGCCGGATCTTACTCCGGGGTTGGGGTTGCTATCGCTGCCGCTGTCTGGGCTGCCGCCTCGAACGCCGCCTCGGCCGCCGCCATTTTGGCTTCGATATCGTTGAGGATCTGGCCTTTGATTAAGTTGTGCGCTGCCCGCGTCCGGGGAGACATTCCTTCTGTCGACGCTCTCAGCAGGGACATGTCGTCGCTGCGTTTCTTCAGCTCCATCTTCTCCTCTTGCCTCTTGAGCAGCGTCGCCCACCTTTCGTCGGCCTTTTTGTCGCGGGAGAGCAAGGTCGAGGAGACCTCGATGAGGCACTGCATGAGCGATGCCTGCGTCTTCTCGAACGATGCAGCGTCGGCCAAGGCGGCCTTGGCAGCCTTGTTGCCGATAGGGCGCCCGCCCTGCCGATGTTGCCAGCGGCGCATCCAGATCAATAGCGTCTTTCCCCTTCGACAACGAAACGCGCGTCAACTGCCATTTGGGGTTCTTTTTGAGCTTGCTATAGCAATGCATCAGCGCGAAGGACTTATGCCCTTCCGAGTTCTTCCGGTACAAATCCATGGCCTTATCAAACTAACCAAAGGAAGCGCAATCATTTCATCGAACACAATGTAGGCACTACAGATAATGTAAGAAAGAGTCGTACCAGTTGGCTGATGTCGGCGCCGCTGTCGCTGACAAGGCTTTTACTTGTCAATGCGTACAAGTTCTAGACTTGGGTTTCGTGGAAGTAGAGGGCAAGTAGATCTCGAAGGTTTCAGCCAAAAAGGTGCTTGACTGCTAAAAACTAGGGTTGGATTGACAATAAGATTGATCCTTTCTTTGTCCCTCGACTCCCCCTTATATAGGAGACGGAGCCGAGGGTTTCGTATTACACAAGTTACAATTGCCGGAAGGCTCTTTGAGTCCTCCCGTAAAATTACAACTCTATATTCCTAATCTATCTCTACTTGCCATAGTAGACGCCTTTATGGGCTTCCGGGCTTCATAAACTTCAGGTGATGGGCTTTCAGTAAACCCCGGGTACTATCTTCGGCAGGCCCATCTGGGATGCCTATGTCAGTAGCCCCCGATATTTTGCTCAAATCGTAGAGTCGAGTAAAATCTTCATCGTACAATTTATTCATAAATTTGTCGAGTCGTTTACAAATAATTTGTTCGAGACATATATATCTTCTACATGGATAATGGTAGATCGGGCTGGTTCATCTGACGGATCAGGTACCAGTTAACTGCTCTCGTGGCAAACCCGCAAAAACCTACTTCAAGGTCAAGTCCCTAGACATGACCCCGGGATACTGGCGTAATTCGTCATGTGCCACTTTAGGACTTATTCATGAATCAAATTCCAGTCAAGTTTATAAAGTCCATAGCGTGTTCGCTAGGAATGTTTCTTTGCATCTGTTGATACGGAAAAAGTAGCAGAGCGCATTCGGGTGCGATACCATGCCACTCAGGACAGAACCTGGGGTCTTACCTTCGTAAAGTTTTACGGCATCTAGAGGTTTTACTGCGGCGGACGCGCTCCAGGAATATATTGTCGAGTACCTTTATCGGCTGTTGGAGTAGCCAATTTTATCGAGTCATCAGGTGACAATATCTTGATGCTCCCGATGGGAGTACATGACGAGTTATATGTAACTCGAAAATGTAAGACGATGATCATTCTCTGTATTTTTATCCAATATTTCTCTTCTGCATAACCTATCGGGTGCGCGGCCAGCGCTCCCGATGGGAGTAGCCCCCGAGGCTACAATCAAGTATTTATACTTGGCTATAGGCTCAACTTTGTTTTGTTGACTCAATCTATTTTTGAAAAATGACGACTTCTGCTTCACCCTTATTTTATCGGGTGCGCGACCAGCGCTCCCGATGGGAGTAGCCCCCGAGGCTACAGTCGAGTATTTATACTTGGTTGTAGGCTCAACTGTCATCTTCTCTGAAACGACCATGTATTGCTACCTTCATACTATTTCTCTTATCAGAAGTTCGAGTAACGCTTCTGATAAGAGTAGCCCCGAGCATTTTGAGCAAATACTTGCATTTGATCAAAGGCTCTCGAAGTTATTTTGTCTGCACCATCAGTATTCCTCTGTCGCTAATTTTCAAAGAATTTCAGTCGAAATTTCCCTTACAATGACATCAGCGCTGACGATGGCCACGAACGTTGTATTGGGAAGGCGCGGGTTCTGTCATGTCACTGACCTGTGGGTCCCAAATACTGCATCGCTTGACACGTCACGCAAGTGGGGGACACACGTCCTCCCCTTTTTCCAGCACGCGCGCTGTAACGCCTGTCTAGTTACTTCACAGTAAAAAGACCTTTGTGCCCCTGTGGACACGTGTAAAGCATTGAATCCATTTCCTTTCCATCTAACGGCGCGACGGATCGATTCTTTCCTATAAATCATCTCCTTCCCCCTTAATCTCTCCCCTTCGCTGCGCCGTTCAAATCTCTTCTCTCTCCTCCTTCACCATTGCCATCCTCAAGCTCTGCTCGCTCGTGCCGCCAAGCACTGTTCTCCTCCACCAAAGCTCGCTCCATGCCTCCGCGCGCGAGGCTGACCAAACACGCCGCTCCAGGGACCGACGCTGTTATGGAGGATGTAGAGATCTCCGGATGGGAGAGATCCAAACTAACCAACCAGGACAAGAGGGGCCTCAAGAAACTTGGCCTGTTGAAGAAGAAGGACTCCCTCATCTTCCCCGGCGATGAGAGCGCTCCGAACCCTCGAATCGGAGATCGGGTAACCTCCATCGACCATCTTATTCGCGGTCTTTCCACCCCCGTCCATGAATTTCTTCGTGGGCTTCTGTTTGTTTATGGGATTCAACTGCACCAGCTGACCCCAAACTCCATCCTCGGCTCCCAGTCTATTGGGTTCCGCAACGAGGCTGATACTTTGAAAGGTAATCTTCATTTTGTATTACTCGCTGTTTCAGTATGCCTCTTTATTTGATTCTTGGATAACAGGTCCTTATCCTTTTTCTTTTAATTAGTCTCGCTGCGACAAGCCGAAGAACACGCTGAAGCTCTCGAGGCTAAGCTAAAGCTTAGCGAAGAGGCTCTCAAGAAGGCCGAAGCTGGTGCTTCTTCTGTCGAAGATCTTTGCCAGCGCCTCGCAAAGCAAAGACTGCGTTAAGCGACAAGATCGCTGAGCAAATTGAGCGTGACAAAGGCATAATAGGTCGGCTTAAGACCCAAAATTGGCACTTTCTCCGTAAGTTCTTTCATCATCCTGAAGCTTGTCTTGATTTGGTTTTGTGTGTGGTGATAAACTTGTATTTTGTTGCAGCAGGAAGGAATGATGAAGGTTTCAACCTGCTAGCAGCTAAGGATGATCGCCTTCTCGACGCCCTCTCGATCCTTGAGCTGCAAGGCGATCTGGCGCGCACCAATATCTCCAATTCAAGGACTGCCTTCACGCACCTCTTCCCTCATTTTTTCCCCAAACAGACACAGCCGGAGATCTTCACTGAGCTTGTCAAGCGCTTCCTTCCCAAAGAAGACCTTGCTCTGGCCTATCGACAAGAAAACCTAAAGATTGGAGTCGAATGGACCATTGCTCTGGTTGCTAACAGCGGTCAAGATGTCGACTGGGCCAAAGCTGGAGACTCCGGGAAGTAAACAAGGAGAAGTGGAAGACGCTGGTGAAGGATGCCAAGCCTCATTCGAAGAAGATCATCGCCTTCTTCACGCCGAAGCCTGCTGGTTCCACCAGTACTGCCAAGACGGAGGTCAAGTAGACCATCATGTCTCTATGTTTTTCCTTTTTTTTTCTCCTCTTTTGATGTTGTCGCTTTAGTTATGACTTGTGACAGCTTATTATCAGCTCGATAGGAGTCAACTTTTGTAATCAACATGTAAATATCATGATGATTAATGGAATGCCACTTTGCCAAATGATTGATGTTGAGATTTTTCTTTTCCAGTTTGTTTTTGATAACTATACCGCGGCACCTGGTCCCTTTGATGCTTCGCCTGCTACATCTTACTCAAGAAAAACTCATGTCAACGATTTTGTTGAAGATTCTTCAAATGTCGATCTGTCGCAAGAGTTGAGTGAACTTTGACAGCAACTTCAGTCAATGAAGAAACAAGTTGTTGTCGTTATGGATCAGTCTCGCAAATCTTCCGAGCGGGAAAAAATAGCTCTTCAGCAAGCTCGAGAAGCCCTGGAATTGAAAGAAACTGCGGTTGCCGAGGCTTTACAGGCTACCTGTCGAGAAAATTATATGCTTGACCTGATGACTGACGCAAGTCTAGATATGGCGGGTAAGTTTCATCTTTGCATTCTCCTTTTACTATCCGTATGTACCTTTTGCACGCCTCATTGTGTCCATTAATATGGTTAGGATCTTTTTTGGATGCTGTTGCCAAGGATCAGCGTGTTGATGCGAGATCCGACGTTCTTGTTCGACTTGCTCTGCAGAACAACGCCAGTTTTTGGTCTACCCCAGACCGGACCCGACAAATTGTGCGATTCCAAGACCGTGCTTCTCAGGTGCGGGAGTATCTTGAATTCTGCACGAAGACACTGGCCATCATTTACAATGCCATGTTTCCTCGGAATCTTCAGCCTAAAACTCTTCCTGACTTGATGGATAAGTTCAAGAGTGTTCGTCGAATCCATGGATTTGTGAAGGCCCAGTTAATGGTTGGTGCAAGATTTTCTATGATCATGCTGCAGATCTGCTACCCGAAGTTAGATATGTCCAACGTTGTTGATCTTTGTCATGCCAAATTGATGAAGCGAAGAAGGAATGTCGACAAGATCAATGACGTGGTGACACCCGTAGCCGAAAAGATGATTGAAGATCTTCTTCGGATGGACGCTGCTTTCTTCAAGGAATATCATTATGCTGATACCATGCATGGGTGCTTCTGCGAAAGATGAAAGGATAAACATAGATGACCTGATAAAAGATTATTGAGGATCTTTTTTCTGCTGTCGAGTTTTCCTGAAATAAAAGAGGGATCTTGTATATTGCGAGAACTATGTATAGTCAAAGCGAGTTTTATTTATTTTTTCTCCTACTCTAGCCCCCGAGTGTTTCGGTAGGTGTATGTATGTTTGTTGCTTGTGAGGTGTTTAGACCAAAGAAAATAATTTGTGAGTTATATATTGTAAGGATCGAGTATATATTGTTCAATCTGCGGGTTGCAAGCCCCCGAGCCTGACGACGAAAAAGATGTATACCACCAATATTTTTACTATATTGCAGCATCGCGAGCCCGCCTCATTAAAAACCTTTCAGCCCCACTCGGTGACCTGAAAGGAAAAGAGTGCGTCTGAAAACTCACGAGCTTTTCATTACATTGTATGCTTACATATGTAACTATCTTTCGACTTCTATGCATAAAAACGTCGGAGCTGTGCCACGTTCCAGGGGTTTGGTTCCTCCTTCCCTGTCTTTTTGTCCTTCAATCTGTATGCACCTCCTGGAATCACTTCTATAACTGTGTATAGTCCTATCCATGGAGATTCGAATTTCTCGTGACTGTCCTGGGTGAGCCGAAGAACCAAGTCGCCAACTTGAAAGGACCTTGGTCGCAGACGTCGATTGTGGTAATTCTTCAGGTTCTGTTGGTACGTGGTGACTCTTGATAACACCTCATCTCTAGCTTCGTCGAGTGCACCGACATCATCTTCCAGCGCCTTTCTCGAAGTTTCCTCATCATACTCCGCCACTCTTGGAGAATCATGCTCTATTTACATCGGGAGTACTGCCTCAGCTCCATGGACCAAGAAGAACGAGGTTTCTTGCGTTGCTGTGTTGGGTGTTGTCTGTATGCTCCATAGTACGCTAGGCAAGTCATCTGGCCACGTATGTCGAGCTTTCTCCAATGGTGTCAACAGTCGTTTCTTGATTCCATTGCAGATGATGTCGTTTGCCTTTTTGACTTGGCCATTGGTTTGCGGGTGCGCCACCGATGCAAAGTGCAATTTGATTCCCACTTCTGCACATTATGCCTTGAACTCTTTGGATGTGAAATTTCTACTGTTGTCTGTAACTATGTTGTTAGGGACACCGAACCAAAAAAACTATGCCCTTGATGAAGCTCACCACCGATGCTGCATCTGCCAAAGTTACTGGTACCGCTTTGATCTACTTGGTGAACTTGTCGACAGCCACAAGCAGATATACGTACCCTCCTGGCCAGGCTTTGTGTAGCTTCCCCACCATGTCGAGACCCCATTGTGCGAAGGGCCCAGCCAATGATATTGGCATCAGCTCAGCTGCTGGAGAATGAGGCTTTGCCACACGCATCGCACATGCGTACTATGTTTTTCGCATCTTCTATTGCTGTTAACCAATAAAATCCTGCCCTGAAGACTTTGGCTGCTATTCCTCGGTTGCTCGCATGGTGCCCGCATATTCTTTCGTGCACATCCTTAAGTATGATTCTTCCTTCTTCGGGTGTAACGCATCTTTGCAAAACTCCTGATATACTTCGTTTGTACAACTCTCCCTAGACCACTGTAAAGGCTTTTGATCGTCGGATGACCCGTCTTGCCTCGACTGGATCTTGAGGTATTTCTTTCCTCATAATATATGCCACATAAACCTGCATCCAAGGAACTTCTATCATCATGACTTCATGTGATTCCTCCTCATCTTCCGACATATTGGCCTCGGTGTTTTCTTGAGCCCCCGAGCCTTTCTTGGATTTGTCCTGTTTTTTCGGTTGTTTTGGTACTTTCTTCGGCTTGGTGGACCTCTCACTTATCTCCTCCCAAAATACGCCAGGTGGTATCGGCAAGCACAGCGACCCAATATTTGCCAAAACGTCGGCTTCATCGTTGCCGAGTCTGCTGATATGGTTAAGTTCGCACCCGTCAAATAGTTTCTCGAGTTCATTGTAGACTTCTTTGTATGCAATCATGCTGTCGTTAACTGCGTCACACTTGTTCATCACCTGTTGTGCTACCAGCTGGGAGTCGCTAAAGATTTTAAGGCGAGTATGATGGGATTCGTTGCATAGAAAACAAAAAATTTCCTACCGCAAGAACGAAAACACAAGCCAAAATCTAATCTAGTAGACGGTAGCAATGAGAAGATCATGAGACTAACCCTCGAAGATTCCCAAAGCCTATGAGATTAGATCTCGTTGTTGATGTACTCGATCACTTGCCGCTTGCAAAAGCGCGTAGAAGATCTTGACCGCTTGCAAAAGCGCGTAGAAGATCTTGACGGTGCCACAATCGGCCAGCACCTCCGTACTCGGTCACACGTACGGTGTTGATGAAGACGACGTCCTCCTCCCCGTTCCAGCGGGCAGCGGAAGTAGTAGATCCTCCTCGGAATTCCGGCAGCACGATGGCGTGGTGGCGGTGGTGGTGGAGTACTCCGGCAGGGCTTCGCATATGCGCTGCGGGAGTTGTATGTGGAGGAGAGGTAGCTAGGGTTTGGGGAGAGGGGCTTGGGCACCGGCCACAAAGGGGGGCTGCCAAGGTGGGAGGCAAGAGTGGCCGGCCACCCTCCCCTTGTCCCTCATTATATAGGTGGAAGCCCCAAGAGTTGTAGTCCAAATCTTCGAATAAGACCTCAACACCAAAACTTCCCAAAGGTGGGAAACCTACTCAAGAGGGGAGTCCTACTCAAGGTGGGACTCCCACCTTTCCATGAGGTGGGGTTGGCCGGCCACCCTTGGGGAGTCCACCTAGGACTCCTCCCCCTTAGGGTTGGCCGGCCATGCAAGGTGGAGTCCCTCCGGGACTCCACTTTCCATGGTGATTTCTTCCGGACTTTTCTAGAACCTTCTAGAACCTTCCATAAATGCACCGAATCATTTCCAAACTTGGAAAGTGACTTCCTATATATGAATCTTATTCTCCGGACCATTCCGGAACTCCTCGTGATGTCCTGGATCCCATCCGAGACTCCGAACAAAACTTCGAACTCCATTCCATATTCCATATCTACTTAAAAGACATGAAACCTTAAGTGTGTCACCCTACGGTTCGCGAACTATGCAGACATGGTTGAGACTTCTCTCCGACCAATAACCAATAGCGGGATCTGGAGATCCATAATGGCTCCCACATATTCAACGATGACTTAGTGATCGATTGAACCATTTACATACGATACCGATTCCCTTTGTCACGTGATATTTTACTTATCCGAGGTTTGATCATCGGTATCTCTATACCTCGTTCAACCTCGTCTCCGACAAGTACTCTTTACTCGTACCGTGGTATGTGGTCTCTTATGAACCATTCATATGCTTGCAAGCTATTTAGACGACATTCCACCGAGAGGGCCCAGAGTATATCTATCCATCATCGGGATGGACAAATCCCACTGTTGAACCATATGCCTCAACTCATACTTTCTGAATACCTAATCCCACCTTTATAACCACCCATTTACGTAGTGGCGTTTGATGTAATCAAAGTACCATTCTGGTATAAGTGATTTATATGATCTCATGGTCGAAAGGATTAGGTAACTATGTATCGAAAGCTTATAGCAAATGAACTTAATGACGTGATCTTATGCTACGCTTAATTGGGTATGTCCATTACATCATTCACATAATGACATAATCTTGTTATTAATAACATCCAATGTTCATGATCACGAAACCATGATCATCTATTCATCAACAAGCTAGTTATACAAGAGGCTTACTAGGGACTCCTTGTTGTTCACATAACACACATGTATCAATGATTCGGTTAATACAATTATAGCATGGTATGTAAACATTATCATAAACACAAAGATATATTATAATAACCATTTTATTATTGCCTCTTGGGCATATCTCCAACAGTCTCCCACTTGCACTAGAGTCAATAATCTAGTTTACATTTGTAAAGATATAACACCTTGGTCTTCCGGTGCATTATCATGTTTTGCTCACGGGAGAGGTTTTAGTCAACGGATCTGACACGCTCAGAAACGTATGTATTTTGCAATTCATTTGCGTCTCAACGCATCACTCATTTTCCAAATGAGTCGGCATTATTCATATATGTTCAGTCTTCTGGTGGAACCTTAATTCCACGGTCTGAAATATGTCACTAATATTGTCATACACAATATAGCTTCAAAGTTCTGACACTATCGAAACTACACCAAATTCTCAAAGAATTCTTTGACTTAAACATCCTTAATCATTGTCAAAACAATGACATACTCTGCCTTCTTTTGTACAATCCGTCACAATATTTAGAACTCTTCTAAATCTAGCATTGTGCTACCTTTTAACCAACACTTAGCCTAATTGAGATTTGAAATATTATTTTTATATGTGACAAAACTAATATCGGTGCAACACCTTACAGCGATTTGTTTGTCATTTCTCCATGCAAAAAAATATATATATCCTTGGTTCTGCTAAAGCACATAGGGATATTTTTACTGTTTGTCCAATGATCATCACATGAATCATTCTGGTATATGCTCTTAACATTTTAGAGCACAGGACATCTGATTTTGTACATATTATACGTGATCTAAAATCACTCATATGTTTTTACTCATCGAGTGTCAAATACACTCAAGTCTTGTTAAACCATCGCATGAAAAGAACATTTTCTTAATATTTCTTATATTGAACTACTTCAATATCCATTCTATGTACTTTGACTTAAACTTATTATGTGTTTCAATCTATCTTCATAGATCTTGAAACTAAATATGTTTCAGTCCATATCCTTTCATTGAAGTTACTTCTCAATGATACCTTTTATAATCAAGTATATAATTACATCATTTATAACCAACTAAAGTATTATAAATATGTCTCAGCGCTCCCACTTAATTTCTTGCAAATGCAAGCATCTTCATCGTTTCTGATGAAATCAAAAACTCTTTGAATATTTCATCCGGTGAAGATTTCAACTCCGTGATACTCACTTCATCCAATTGAAGTTCGTATACCTATCAAGTATTCCACGGACTAGCAAAACTCTTGGTTGTATCTTGTATACACCTTTAATACACACTTCTGTTAAGTAATGTATTTTGCCATCCTACTAGCATATCTCATAAAAGAAATATGTAGCGATTACTAGAATAATCCACATAGACTATAAGCATTGCTACAGAAGATCTAATCTTATTGTAGTCAACTCTTTGAACTTTGTCGTAAACTACTTTTCAACAAGTCGAGCTTCTTCAAGGATATTACATCCAAGTCCATCAATTTCATAGATCCATTTACTTTCAAAAAGTATTCATCTATCTTGGATATCATGGCGCATAGCCATTTTAACGGAGTCAGGGCCCATCATAACTTCTTTGTTTGTAGTTGGTTTATCACTGTTCAAAATCAATCCTTTGTCCACAAATCATTTATTTGATCACAAAGTAAAACCATACCTACAAGGTTCAATATGTACTTCGATCTCCATGGCTAAAACACTTTGTAGTCATGGGAGACATGATCGTCGTGGCCGCTTCCGGAACCAATTCCGATGCTGCGCTACTCTGATCATTATGCTCAGGTTCATAAACCATATCAAGTTCTATTGTCCTCCCACTCAAATACTTCGCTAGAAACAATTTGTCGGGAATAAGAAACATTGACAAACACTTTTGTCTTTGTCTTGTGGGAAGAATTCCCAATCAAATCTCTGGGATAACCAACAAAGACATTCATCCGATTTTGGTTGTAAACTTATTTACTTATGCTATGCATACCAAAATTTAAGAAACGACTATTAGGGTTCATACCCATGCCATAACTCATATGGTGTCATTTCAACGGATCATGATGATGCTCTATTCAGTGTAAAAGTGGTAGTCTTTAAAGCATAATCCACAAAAATATAATGGCGTCATTTTATCTCATCATTAATCCAACAAGGTTTGGATACGTCTCTCGGATACTACATCATCACTATGATACTCCAAGAAACGTGAGTTGTAGAACAATTTCATAACTCTCTTAGATGTTTGCTAAAACTCGTAATTCAAATATTTCCACTATAATCCAATCATAGATATTTGACTTTTCTATTACAATGATTTTCACTTCATGCTGAAATTTATTTGAATCCATTCAAATATTTCAAACTTTTTCCTTATCGAATATATCCATATATATACTCAATTCATTGTTGGAAGTTTTCATGAAGTAGAAGAATCTCCTGCACACAACTATGCCTGGTGAACCACATACATCATCATATATGTTTTCACTAAGTTAGTTGCCCGTTCAACTCTTGGCCTATGAACGGTATTTTAGTCATTCTCTTTAGAAAAGATTTGCAAGCGCCAAACGATTCAAAAATCAAATGACTCCAAAAATCCATTTGCATGGATTTCCTTCATGTGTTCCTCTCTAACATGACCTAAATGGCGGTTCCACAAATAAGTGGAATTCAAATCATTTGCCTTATGGCATTTTAGCGTCAGTGTTATGTATGTGTGTTTCACCATTAAGATGTATAATAACTTATCCATTGTACATGGAGTAATGTCATAATTTGAACAACTCATTGTTTTCATTTGACCAGAGCAACAATAACAATTATTAAGTTCTTTATTATAAATTCTAAGGCTAGGTAGAATGCCAACGACAAACATAATAACACTTTATTATGATCCAGACGTGCATTATTACCATATTCCTTATCAGTCACTTAGGCCATCGTATTCTTGTATTGCGTTGTACTGTATGACATCTCATACCAACCAATCTTGTACAAATACCCAAGAATTTCATTATGTGACCAAACAAGGAATACAACCATAACATGTATATCATTTATATACACCTGAGCTAGACTTTCTAGTCTTTTCTTTCTTTCTGCCAAAATATCTTTTGTAGTTTCTCTTTTAGCTTTCCTCATTCTCAGAAAACACTTCACCTTCAATAAGTTCTAGGTTTGTTGGTCAAATACCAATAACCTTGAGGTTCTTACTTTGAAGTTGATCATCATATGACAAGTGTTCCAGATTTCACTATTAGTAACTTTGTAATATGATGAACAATTTCACTCATAATTTTATCCATCAATTCATGACGACTTTTCGAGACCATGTCTGTACATGCTAGGCTCGTAAAGTTTAACCTCAGTATTCGCATGTGCAAATCTGGCTTGCACCCGTTGTATGCACACGTAGAATCTATCACACCCGTTCATCACGTGATGCTTCGAAACGACGAGTCTTAGCAACGGTGCATACTAAGGACAATCACTTCATGGATATGCGAATATCGTTAGTGCCCCAATAGTTGGAGGATTGGGACGCCTTGCATCTTCAACCTTCGTACATTCTCATAAAACTTATGAGTTTATGTAGTCTCACCAAATTATATTCTATCATCTTGCAATAAGGTCTTAGATATCACATATACCTCATACCTTGATTATTTCTGAAAACTAAATTTTCAGCTCCTTACTTTTCAAACAGATTTGAACTTCAAGTTTCACGGAGACAAGATAACTTTAGTTACTAATTGAAACCATAGCTCTTTGAATCAACAATGTGAGGTTTACTAAAAGTTTGCAATAGGACTTAATTATTTCTTGATTCTTTAACAATACGGTACCAGTCCGTAAAGTTTCTTGTCAGATTTTAACAGTATTTCTTTCTCAATTACAAGACTATCGCATGGTAGAAAACGGATGCCAATACTACAAAATTAATTCAAAATACTACTCAGACTATGTTTATGATAATTAGTTCATGTTTTAATCTAATTACTAATGAACTCCCACTTAATACAACATCCCTCATAGTTGTTAAGTGGTACACGATCCACATCCACTACACCAAAACCGATCATCACGTGAGATGATGTAGCTTCAATGGTGAACATCAACATGTTGATCATATCATCCATATGACTCGTGTTCAACCTTTCGGTTTCCGTTGTCCCGAGGCCATGTCTGTACATGCTAGGCTCGTCAAGCAAGCCCAAGTATTCCGCGTGTGTAAACATGGCTTACACCCGTTGTATGTGAACGTATAGTCTATCACATCCGATCATCACGAGATGCTTCGAAACGATGAACTGTAGCAACGGTGCATACGAGGGGACAACACATTATTATCTTGATATTAATGTGAGGGATCATCTTATAATGCTACCGTCGCGATCTAAGCAAAATAAGATGCATAAATGATTAACATCACATGCAATTCATAATGTGATATGATATGGCCCTTTAGTCTTTGCGCCTTTGATCTTCATCTCCAAAGCACGGACTTGATCTCCATCATCAACGGGCATGATCTCCATCATTGTCGGCGTAGCGTCAAGATCTATGGCGCCGTCTTCATGGTTGTTCACCGCATGTAGCAACTATTACAACTACTTTGAAATAATACTCAAGATGAAATATAAAGACAACCATAAGGCTCCTGCCGGTTGCCACAATACAATAATGATCATCTCATACATATTCATCATCACATCATGGCCATATCACATCACCAAACCCTGCAAAAACAAGTTAGACGCCTCTAATTTGGTTTGCATATTTTACGTGGTTTAGGGTTTTTGAGTAAGATCCAATCTACCTACGAACATGAACCACAACGGTGATACTAGTGTTGTCAATAGAAAGAGTAAATTGAATCTTCACTATGGTGGGAGAGACAGACACCCGCGAAGCCACTTATGCAATACAAGTTGCATGTCGAGCGTGGAGCAAGTCTCATGAACGCGGTCATGTAAAGTTAGCCCGGGCCGCTTCATCCCACCATGCCGCAAGATGCAAAGTACACGAACTAATGACAACAAAGCATCAACACCCACAAAACAATTGTGTTCTACTCGTGCAACCAATCTATGCATAGACACGACTCTGATACCACTGATGGGATTCGTTGCATAGAAAACAAAAAATTTCCTACCGCAAGAACGAAAACACAAGCCAAGATCTAATCTAGTAGACGGTAGCAACGAGAAGATCATGAGACTAACCCTCGAAGATTTCCAAAGCCTACGAGATTAGATCTCGTTGTTGCTGTAGTCGATCACTTGCCGCTTGTAAAAGCGCGTAGAAGATCTTGACCGCTTGCAAAAGCGCGTAGAAGATCTTGACGGTGCCACAATCGGGCAGCACCTCCGTACTCGGTCACACGTACGGTGTTGATGAAGACGACGTCCTTCTCCCCGTTCCAGCGGGCAGCGGAAGTAGTAGATCCTCCTCGGAATTCCGGCAGCACGACGGCGTGGTGGCGGTGGTGGTGGAGTACTCCGGCAGGGCTTCGCATATGCGCTGCGGGAGTTGTATGTGGAGGAGAGGTAGCTAGGGTTTGGGGAGAGGGGCTTGGGCGCCGGCCACAAAGGGGGGCGGCCAAGGTGGGAGGCAAGAGTGGCCGGCCACCCTCCCCTTGTCCCTCATTATATAGGTGGAAGCCCCAAGAGTTATAGTCCAAGTCTTCGAATAAGACCCCAACACCAAAACTTCCCAAAGGTGGGAAACCTACTCAAGGGGGGAGTCCTACTCAAGGTGGGACTCTCACCTTTCCATGAGGTGGGGTTGGCCGGCCACCCTTGGGGAGTCCACCTGGGACTCCTCCCCCTTAGGGTTGGCCGGCCATGCAAGGTGGAGTCCCTCCGGGACTCCACTTTCCATGGTGATTTCTTCCGGACTTTTCTAGAACCTTCTAGAACCTTCCATAAATGCACCGGATCATTTCCAAACTTGGAAAGTGACTTCCTATATATGAATCTTATTCTCCGGACCATTCCGGAACTCCTCGTGATGTCCTGGATCCCATCCGAGACTCCGAAAAAAACTTCGAACTCCATTCCATATTCCATATCTACTTAAACGACATCAAACCTTAAGTGTGTCACCCTACGGTTCGCGAACTATGCAGACATGGTTGAGACTTCTCTCCGACCAATAACCAATAGCGGGATCTGGAGATCCATAATGGCTCCCACATATTCAACGATGACTTAGTGATCGATTGAACCATTTACATACGATACCGATTCCCTTTGTCACGCGATATTTTACTTATCGGAGGTTTGATCGTCGGTATCTCTATACCTCGTTCAACCTCGTCTCCGCCAAGTACTCTTTACTCGTACCGTGGTATGTGGTCTCTTATGAACCATTCATATGCTTGCAAGCTATTTAGATGACATTCCACCGAGAGGGCCCAGAGTATATCTATCCGTCATCGGGATGGACAAATCCCACTGTTGACCCATATGCCTCAACTCATACTTTCCGAATACCTAATCCCACCTTTATAACCACCCATTTACGCAGTGGCGTTTGATGTAATCAAAGTACCCTTCCGGTATAAGTGATTTATATGATCTCATGGTCGAAAGGATTAGGTAACTATGTATCGAAAGCTTATAGCTAATGAACTTAATGACGTGATCTTATGCTACGCTTAATTGGGTGTGTCCATTACATCATTCACATAATGACATAATCTTGTTATTAATAACATCCAATGTTCATGATCACGAAACCACGATCATCTATTAATCAACAAGCTAGTTATACAAGAGGCTTACTAGGGACTCCTTGTTGTTCGCATAACACACATGTATCAATGTTTCGGTTAATACAATTATAGCATGGTATGTTGATGGCGTGTAACTCACACGTTCGTTGGGAACCCCAAGAGGAAGGTATGATGCGCACAGCAGCAAGTTTTCCCTCAGAAAGAAACCAAGGTTTATCGAACCAGGAGGAGCCAAGAAGCACGTTGAAGGTTGATGGCGGCGGGATGTAGTGCGGCGCAACACCAGGGATTCCGGCGCCAACGTGGAACCTGCACAACACAACCAAAGTACTTTGCCCCAACGAAACAGTGAGGTTGTCAATCTCACCGGCTTGCTGTAACAAAGGATTAACCGTATTGTGTGGAAGATGATTGTTTGCAGAAAACAGTAGAACAAGTATTGCAGTAGATTGTATTTCAGTATAGAGAATTGGACCGGGGTCCACAGTTCACTAGAGGTGTCTCTCCCATAATATAAACAGCATGTTGGGTGACCAAATTACAGTTGGGCAATTGACAAATAAAGAGGGCATGACCATGCACATACATATCATGATGAGTATAGTGAGATTTAATTGGGCATTACGGCAAAGTACATAGACCGCCATCCAACTGCATCTATGCCTAAAAAGTCCACCTTCAGGTTATCATCCGAACCCCCTCCAGTATTAAGTTGCAAAGCAACAGACAATTGCATTAAGTATGGTGCGTAATGTAATCAACAACTACATCCTTAGACATAGCATCAATGTTTTATCCCTAGTGGCAACAGCACAACACAACCTTAGAACTTTCTCGTCACCGTCCTGTGTCAATGCAGGCATGAACCCACTATCGAGCATAAATACTCCCTCTTGGAGTTACAAGCATCTACTTGGCCAGAGCATCTACTAGTAACGGAGAGCATGCAAGATCATAAACAACACATAGATATAACTTTGATAATCAACATAACAAGTATCTCTATTCATCGGATCCCAACAAACGCAACATATAGAATTACAGATAGATGATCTTGATCATGTTAGGCAGCTCACAAGATCCGACAATGAAGCACAATGGGGAGAAGACAACCATCTAGCTACTGCTATGGACCCATAGTCCAGGGGTAGACTACTCACACATCACTCCGGAGGCGACCATGGCGGCGTAGAGTCCTCCGGGAGATGATTCCCCTCTCCGGCAGGGTGCCGGAGGCGATCTCCTGGATCCCCCGAGATGGGATCGGCGGCGGCGGCATCTCTGGAAGGTTTTCCGTATCGTGGCTCTCGGTACAGGGGGTTTCGCGACGGAGGCTTTAAGTAGGCGGAAGGGCAGGTCAGGAGGCGGCACGAGGGCCCCACACCACAGGGCCGCGCGGCCAAGGGGGGGGGCCGCGCCGCCCTAGGGTGTGGCCCCCTTGTGGCCCCTCTTCGTCTCCTCTTCGGACTTCTGGAAGCTTCGTGGCAAAATAGGACCCTGGGCGTTGATTTCGTCCAATTCCGAGAATATTTCGTTACGAGGATTTCTGAAACCAAAAACAGCAGAAAACAGCAACTGGCACTTCGGCATCTTGTTAATAGGTTAGTTCCAGAAAATGCACGAATATGACATAAAGTGTGCATAAAACATGTAGATAACATCAATAATGTGGCATGGAACATAAGAAATTATCGATACGTCGGAGACGTATCAGCATCCCCAAGCTTAGTTCTGCTCGTCCCGAGCAGGTAAAACGATAACACAGATAATTTCTGGAGTGACATGCCATCATAACCTTGATCATACTATTTGTAAAGCATATGTAGTGAATGCAGCGATCAAAACAATGTATATGACATGAATAAACAAGTGAATCATATAGCAAAGACTTTTCATGAATAGCACTTCAAGACAAGCATCAATAAGTCTTGCATAAGAGTTAACTCATAAAGCAATAATTCATAGTAAAAGCATTGAAGCAACACAAAGGAAGATTAAGTTTCAGCGGTTGCTTTCAACTCATAACATGTATATCTCATGGATATTGTCAACATAGAGTAATTTAATAAGTGCAATAAGCAAATATGTAGGAATCAATGCACAGTTCACACAAGTGTTTGCTTCTTGAGGTGGAGAGAAATAGGTGAACTGACTCAACATTGAAAGTAAAAGAATGGTCCTCCATAGAGGAAAAGCATCGATTGCTATATTTGTGCTAGAGCTTTAATTTTGAAAACATGAAACAATTTTGTCAACGGTAGTAATAAAGCATATGTATCATGTAAATTATATCTTATAAGTTGCAAGCCTCATGCATAGTATACTAATAGTGCCCACACCTTGTCCTAATTAGCTTGGACTACCGGATCATCACAATGCACATGTTTTAACCAAGTGTCACAAAGGGGTACCTCTATGCCGCCTGTACAAAGGTCTAAGGAGAAAGCTCGCATTGGATTTCTCGCTATTGATTATTCTCAACTTAGACATCCATACCGGGACAACATAGACAACAGATAATGGACTCCTCTTTTATGCATAAGCATGTAACAACAATTAATAATTTTCTCATTTGAGATTGAGGATATATGTCCAAAACTGAAACTTCCACCATGGATCATGGCTTTAGTTAGCGGCCCAATGTTCTTCTCTAAAAATATGCATGCTTAACCATAAGGTGGTAGATCTCTCTTACTTCAGACAAGACGAACATGCATAGCAACTCACATGAAATTCAACAAAGAGTAGTTGATGGCGTCCCCAGTGAACATGGTTATCGCACAACAAGCAACTTAATAAGAGATAAAGTGCATAATTACATATTCAATACCACAATAGTTTTTAAGCTATTTGTCCCATGAGCTATATATTGCAAAGGTGAATGATGGAATTTTAAAGGTAGCACTCAAGCAATTTACTTTGGAATGGCGGAAAATACCATGTAGTAGGTAGGTATGGTGGACACAAATGGCATAGTGGTTGGCTCAAGTATTTTGGATGCATGAGAAGTATTCCCTCTCGATACAAGGTTTAGGCTAGCAAGGCTTATTTGAAACAAACACAAGGATGAACCGGTGCAGCAAAACTCACATAAAAGACATATTGAAAACATTATAAGACTCTACACCGTCTTCCTTGTTGTTCAAACTCAATACTAGAAATTATCTAGACCTTAGAGAAACCAAATATGCAAACCAAATTTTAACATGCTCTATGTATTTCTTCATTAATGGGTGCAAAGCATATGATGCAAGAGCTTAAATATGAGCACAACAATTGCCAAGTATCACATTACCCAAGACATTTATAGCAATTACTACATGTATCATTTTCCAATTCCAACCATATAACAATTTAACGAAGGAGAAACTTCGCCATGAATACTATGAGTAGAAACTAAGGACATACTTGTCCATATGCTACAGCGGAGCGTGTCTCTCTCCCATAAAGTGAATGCTAGGATCCATTTTATTCAAACAAAACAAAAAACAAAAACAAACCGACGCTCCAAGCAAAGCACATAAGATGTGATGGAATAAAAATATAGTTTCAGGGGAGGAACCTGATAATGTTGTCGATGAAGAAGGGGATGCCTTGGGCATCCCCAAGCTTAGACGCTTGAGTCTTCTTGATATATGCATGGGTGAACCACCGGGGCATCCCCAAGCTTAGAGCTTTCACTCTCTTTGATCATGTTGCATCATACTCCTCTCTTGATCCTTGAAAACTTCCTCCACACCAAACTTAGAACAACTCATTAGAGGGTTAGTGACAATAAAAATTAACATATTCAGAGGTGACACAATCATTCTTAACACTTTTGAACATTGCATAAAGCTACTGGACATTAGTGGATCAAAGAAATTCATCCAACATAGCAAAAGAGGCAATGCGAAATAAAAGGCAGAATCTGTCAAAACAGAACAGTTCGTATTGACGAATTTTATTAGGCCACCAGACTTGCTCAAATGAAAATGCTCAAATTAAATGAAAGTTGCGTACATATCTGAGGATCATGCACGTAAATTGGCTTAATTTTCTGAGCTACCTACATGGAGGTAGACCCAGATTCGTGACAGCAAAGAAATCTGGAACTGCGCAGTAATCCAAATCTAGTACTTACTTTACTATCAAAGACTTTACTTGGCACAACAAAACACTAAACTAAGATAAGGAGAGGTTGCTACAGTAGTAAACAACTTCCAAGACACAAAATAAAAACAAAGTACTGTAGGTAAAAACATGGGTTGTCTCCCACAAGCGCTTTTCTTTAACGCCTTTCAGCTAGGCGCAGAAAGTGTGTATCAAGTATTATCAAGAGGTGGTGCATTCTCAGCGGGGTGTGGAGTTTTCTCAACCAGGCATAGTATATTAGATACATAAGTTTTAGCATCTCCCTTTTCATTAGTCTTAGGCGTGCTACTCTCATCAAACAAATTTTCAGGAACAAGCCAAGCATAGTTATTTTCTAGTGCATCATTCATAGCTAAGAGTTTACATGGTATTGGTGCTTTGATCTCCCCTCTATCATTAATATTATTAGTGTACTTTATTCTATCCATATCCATCTTTTCAAGGAGACTAACAAAATTGGTGTAAGAACCAAGCATATTAAATTTAGCAAAGATCTTTCTAGCCTCTCTCGCTATACCACCAAATTCTCTAAGAAGGGTTTCTAAAACATAATCTTTCTTTTCTCCTTCTTCCATATCACCAAGTGTGAGAAACATGTGTTGGATTATAGGATTGAGATTAACAAATTTAGTTTCCAATATGCGAACTAAAGCAGCAGCAGCAATTTCATAGGTAGGGGCAAGGTCTACCAAGTGTCTATCCTCAAAATCGTCAACGGTACTAACATGGTTGAAAAATTCCTCTATATTATTTCTCCCAATTATAGACCCACGTCCTACCGGTATATCTTTCGTGGTAAAACTAAAAGGAAACATGATGAATCAAGTAAGGTAAATGCAAGTAACTAATTTTTTTGTGTTTTTTTGATATAGCAAACAAGATAGCAAATAAAGTAAAACTAGCAACTAATTTTTTTGTATTTTGATTTAGTGCAGCAAACAAAGTAGTAAAGAAAACTAAGCAAGACAAAAACAAAGTAAAGAGATTGAGAAGTGGAGACTCCCCTTGCAGCGTGTCTTGATCTCCCCGGCAACGGCGCCAGAAAAAGAGCTTGATGGCGTGTAACTCACACGTTCGTTGGGAACCCCAAGAGGAAGGTATGATGCGCACAGCAGCAAGTTTTCCCTCAGAAAGAAACCAAGGTTTATCGAACCAGGAGGAGCCAAGAAGCACGTTGAAGGTTGATGGCGGCGGGATGTAGTGCGGCGCAACACCAGGGATTCCGGCGCCAACGTGGAACCTGCACAACACAACCAAAGTACTTTGCCCCAACGAAACAGTGAGGTTGTCAATCTCACCGGCTTGCTATAACAAAGGATTAACCGTATTGTGTGGAAGATGATTGTTTGCAGAAAACAGTAGAACAAGTATTGCAGTAGATTGTATTTCAGTATAGAGAATTGGACCGGGGTCCACAGTTCACTAGAGGTGTCTCTCCCATAATATAAACAGCATGTTGGGTGAACAAATTACAGTTGGGCAATTGACAAATAAAGAGGGCATGACCATGCACATACATATCATGATGAGTATAGTGAGATTTAATTGGGCATTACGACAAAGTACATAGACTGCCATCCAACTGCATCTATGCCTAAAAAGTCCACCTTCAGGTTATCATCCGAACCCCCTCCAGTATTAAGTTGCAAAGCAACAGACAATTGCATTAAGTATGGTGCGTAATGTAATCAACAACTACATCCTTAGACATAGCATCAATGTTTTATCCCTAGTGGCAACAGCACAACACAACCTTAGAACTTTCTCACATCGTCCTGTGTCAATGCAGGCATGAACCCACTATCGAGCATAAATACTCCCTCTTGGAGTTACAAGCATCTACTTGGCCAGAGCATCTACTAGTAACGGAGAGCATGCAAGATCATAAACAACACATAGATATAACTTTGATAATCAACATAACAAGTATTCTCTATTCATCGGATCCCAACAAACGCAACATATAGAATTACAGATAGATGATCTTGATCATGTTAGGCAGCTCACAAGATCCGACAATGAAGCACAATGGGGAGAAGACAACCATCTAGCTACTGCTATGGACCCATAGTCCAGGGGTAGACTACTCACACATCACTCCGGAGGCGACCATGGCGGCGTAGAGTCCTCCGAGAGATGATTCCCCTCTCCGGCAGGGTGCCGGAGGCGATCTCCTGGATCCCCCGAGATGGGATCGGCGGCGGCGGCGTCTGTGGAAGGTTTTCCGTATCGTGGCTCTTGGTACAGGGGGTTTCGCGACGGAGGCTTTAAGTAGGCGGAAGGGCAGGTCAGGAGGCGGCACGAGGGCCCCACACCACAGGGCCGCGCGGCCAAGGGGGGGGGGGGCGCGCCGCCCTAGGGTGTGGCCCCCTCGTGGCCCCTCTTCGTCTCCTCTTCGGACTTCTGGAAGCTTCGTGGCAAAATAGGACCCTGGGCGTTGATTTCGTCCAATTCCGAGAATATTTCGTTACTAGGATTTCTGAAACCAAAAACAGCAGAAAACAAAGAATCGGCACTTCGGCATCTTGTTAATAGGTTAGTTCCAGAAAATGCACGAATATGACATAAAGTGTGCATAAAACATGTAGATAACATCAATAATGTGGCATGGAACATAAGAAATTATCGATACGTCGGAGACGTATCATATGTAAACATTATCATAAACACAAAGATATATTATAATAACCATTTTATTATTGCCTCTTGGGCATATCTCCAATAGAGTAGCACCACACGCCTTTGTCATCTTCATCCCATGTATGAGTGCTTCATATTCTGCCTCATTGTTGGACGCGTTAAGGAACGTCATCCGCAATATATACTTCATTTTGTCGCCTTGGGGTGATACGAGTATTACGCCTGCTCCAGCTCCCTCTACTCTTTTGGACCCATCGAAGTTCATGGTCCAAGTACTCAATAAATCCGGAGGTCCCGTGTTTTGCAGCTCCATCCACTCTGCGACAAAATCCGGTAGAATATGTGACTTTATTGCTTTTCTTTTCTCATAAGTGATATCTCGAGGGGAGAGTTGTATGCCCCAAAGGGGGACACGCCCCATGGCTTCTGGGTTGTTCAAGATGTTGGAGAGAGGTGCCTCATTGACAACTACTATCGGGTGTGCCGAAAAGTAGTGTCGCAACTTTCTTGCCGTTGTAAACACGCCATATGCCAACTTCTGATATTGCGGGTAGCGTTGCTTTGATGGCGATAAAACTTCACTGATGAAGTATACCCGACGTTGAACTCCATGGATTTTCCCTTCTTCTTCTCTTTCCACTACGAGGACTGTGCTGACCACCTGAGCTATGGCCGCAATATATAACAAGAGAGGTTCTTTGTCTTTTGGAGCCACCAGTATTGGGGGTGTCGAGATTGTACACTTGAGGTCCTCAAAAGCTCCATCTACTTCTTCGTTCCACTCGAACTTTTCCCCTTGCTTGATTAGCGCGTAAAACGGCAACGCTTTTTCTCCCAGCCTGGCAACAAATGTGCTTAAAGCCACGACTCGTCCAGTTAGCTATTGTATTTCCTTGAACTTGGTTGGCTTCCTCATCGTTATGATGGGTTGAATTTTCTTCGGGTTAGCCTCGATTCCTCTTGCTGACACCAGAAACCCGAGAAGCTCTCCTGCAGAGACACCGAAAGATCATTTTGTCGGTTTCAGCTTGAGGCAGAACTTGTCGAGGTTGTCAAAGGTTTCCTTGAGATCATCGATCAAGGATAATCCTTGCTTTGTTGTTATGACGACATCATCGATGTACACTTGAATGTTTTTGCCAATCTGCGTGGCGAGACATTTCTGCATCATCCGTTGATATGTTGCTCCCGCGTTTTTCAACCCAAAAGGCATTGTTCTGTAACAAAACATGCCATAAGGGGTCATGAAAACTGTTTTGACTTCATCTTCTTCTTTTAATCGGATCTGGTTGTAACCAGAATACGCATCCAGGAAGGAAAGATGTTCGCAACCTGCCGTGGAGTCGATAATTTGATCGATCCTCGGGAGGGGGAAGTGATCCTTTGGACAATGTTTATTGAGACACGTGAAGTTGAAGCACATGCATGTGAAGGACCTCCGCATTTTTCTTCGGGACCAGCACTGGGTTAGCTACCCACGTGGCTTCTGTGTGTAGTTCCTTGATAAATTCTGCCTCTCTGAGTCGATTAATCTCAGATAGCATAGCTTTGCGGTTTGGCTCAGAGAAACGCCGCAAAGGTTGTTGAATCGGCCTGGCTCGTGGATCCAGATTAAGGGGGTGCTCGGCAAGTTCCCTAGGTACTCCTGGCATGTCAGCTGGACACCATGTAAAGATTTCCGAGCGCTCACGGAGGAACTTGACGAGCGCGCTTTCCTATGCGCTATCCATATTTGTTGCGATAGCCGTCGTCTTCTTAGGATCCATCAGGTGAATCTGCACTTCTTTTGAGTTCTTGGAGGTGTCGAAGGTTTGCTCCTTAAGCGGCCTTCCTCCGTCAGGCAACACATCATAATCAGTTGTTAGCCTTGACGCCATGTATTCTGCCTGCATCCCGAAGGTTTCTGACATCCTGTGGAATTCCTTGTCGCACTTATCTGCCAAAGCGAAACTTCCCTTCACCGTGATTGGGCCCTTGGGTCCAGGGAGCCTCCATAGCAAGTATGTATAATGTGGTACTGCCATGAATCTAGCATAAGCTGGTCGTCCCAGTAGGGCATGATATTGCGATAGGAAATCCACGACTTCAAATTCCAGCTTCTCTCTTCTGTAATTTTCTCGGGTTCCAAACTGAACGTCGAGATTGATCTTTCCCAGTGGATAACTAGGTTTTTCGGGTGTGATGCCGTGGAAACGCGTGTCGGTTGGTGTCAAGTTTTCCAGAGATATGTTCATTTTCCTCAATGTATCTCCGTACATGAGGCTTATGCTGCTCCCTCCATCTATGAATACACGTGATACGTCGAATCCTGTGATTACTGCTGGAAGGATCATCGCTTATTGCCCTGGTCGTGGAACTTGAGGTGGATGGTCTGCTTGAGTGAACCCGATGTCTTGTCCCGACCAATTCATATACTCGATCGTTGGTCGCGGCATCTTTTCTGCCATGAACACTTGTCGCGAAATCACTTTTTGGGCCCTATTCGAGGGCCTGCCCTTCTGAATCATCACCACCGCTCCGTTTGTATCGATGTAGGGACCGTTGATTGGGTTTGCCGCCAGTTGCAACTGATGTCGATTCTCATCGGTAATTGCGGGTGGAGGTGGAAGGTGAATCTCACTCCTTGGCCCTTGCGGATTCCCCCTGTTTGCTGCTTGTGCATTGGCATGTCCTACGTACCGGTGCAACGCTTGGAAAGTTTGACAGTCCTTCTGGAGGTGGCCTGACTGTCTTTTTCCCTCATTGTCGAGATAAAAATGCATCTGACATGGTCCATTAAAGAGATCATCGGGTGATATATTGTATGGCCTCTGGAACCTTGGTCGATTATTTTATCTGCTAGAACTTGGCATGTCGCGCTGTTCGTTGTTTCTCTGATAATCTTCCCGATTATTTCCACCACTGTTTCCTCGGAAGCCGACCGCCACTTGGCCAGGATTGTCGTAGTCTGCGTACGGGCGAGAATATCGTCGCCTATTTTGATTATTATTTCTGTTGCGGTCCTCTTCGGGTGACCTGTGCCGTTTATTATGCACAACATCTTCTCCATCTGCCTAACGATTCGCTATGTCCATGACCATGAGTTCTGCGATTGTTTTCAGGTTGGATCTGCCCAAGTCCTCGATGAAGTCATTTCGCTGAATTCTGCGACAAACGCATCTATTGCTCTTTCATCAGATACGTTTTCAGCAGAATTCTTTATGATATTACAACGCTGGATGTATGTCCTCATTGGTTCACCATACTTTTGCTTGCAGACCCTTAGCTGCTCTATGGATGCGGGCTTTTTACACGTGGAACGGAAATTCTTTATCAATAACTCCTCAAAAGTTTCCAAGCTGTCGATGGATCCTACTGGTAGCTTTTTATCCATGATCTTGCGGCTCCACTAAGATGTACTTGAACGCTCTGCATAGCTGTTGCTCTTGATCCGCCCAGCAGTTTTACTGTCTCCAGGAAATCAATTATTCAATCTTCGGGATCTTGCAGGCCATCGAACTTTTTATAACCATCTGGAAACTTAAAGCCAGAAGGGACCCGTGTTCTGCGAACTCGTCGAGTGAACCAGGGGAGTCCACACATATCCTCTTCCTCGACTTCTGGCGAATATCGCCTGGATCTACTTTCCCGCGCTCTGTTTACTCTATCTTGAGCTTCTGTATTCCTCGCCACGTCTGCTCGTGGGGGGTCTCGTGCCACCGTGGTGGGTCGAGGACTATTCGTCAAGGAGCACTTTCAGGTTGTGTTGTACTAGGTCCTACGAACGATGTTCCCATGACTCCAACTTCTGTCATGGCCATCTGATACAGTGCTTCTCTCGGGTCTCCAGCCGGTGGCTTTGACGCTAGTATAAAGGCTTGAGCCGCCATATACCCAGCTTCCGGTGTTTTGGGGATAATGTTCCCTCTTGTGTCTATCGACATAAAGGACATGTCGAGGTTCTGGATGAGGTGCTCCCGCTCATGCTCGGGTATATGTTGCAGGCGAGATCTTCCTCTATCGCGTGCTGCTCTGTGGTTGTCATCCGAAGTCCTTGATTGTCGACTTAAATCAGCTCTTCGCCTGCTCGATGCAGAAGCTGCGACTTTCCTTTGCTCAAGTACCAACTTTTATTTTTCTATTTATCGTCTGGCCCGAGCGAGACTATATTGATACGCTTGCATCTCTTCTAATGTGGTAGTGGTGGTCATCGGCTCCGCGTCGCTCTGGGCTCTCGACGCTTTATCCCAAGCTGCTTGTGGAAGTTGCAACTTCTAACGAGGTGCGGTCCCGATGTATTTGGTTCCAATCCTCGTGTAAGATCTTCGGGATCGATGTATGGATTTCCCAAATCATCGAAAGCCTTTGATGTTTCCTCCTCTGGGCGAATCGTCTCCCCGATTACATAGACTTGATGATATGTTGCGGGTTTGTTCCTCCTGAAGTTGGTGGTATCGTCGCGCGGATCAGCGAGGATCCCTCGAACGGAGGTAGATCTGTCGATGAAGTCGAAAGTGTCGATGCTCTCCGAGTCGCTGCTCAGATCTGAATATGCAGGCGACCCAAAGGACATGATATCGGCGAGTTTTCCGCTTGAAGCGGGCTTGAAGCGTGGCGGCAAGATCTCCTCGCCGCCTGTCTCGAACGATGATGATGATCCCGAGAAATCGGAATCGACCGCCGACGAACCCGATGAAACCGGTGTCGCGAGACGATGCGATCCTTCCTTCCCGACGCGGAAGTGGAAGCTTCCGAACGTCATCTCCATTGGCTCTTCCAGGTACGCATATGCATCCACACGGGCGGGAGGGTGAGGAACAAAATCAACGAGACCAGTTTCGATCTGTTTACCTCCGTCCATCGCGTTGCTTGCTACCGACGAAGTTGATGATGTTGCCAAAGATGTTGACAATGCCATCGAGATCAGCTCCCTGTCGCCTCTAATCCCCACAGACGGCACCAATTGACAAGGTATTAACTTGTCAATGCCTACAAGTTGTAGACTTGGGTTTCGTGGAAGTAGAGGGCAAGTAGATCTCGAAGGTTTCAGCCGAAAAGGTGCTCGACTGCTAAAAACTAGGGTTGGATTGACAATAAGGTTGATCCTTTCTTTGTCCCTCGACCCCCCTTATATAGGAGGCGGAGCCAAGGATTTCGTATTACACAAGTTACAATTTCCAGAAGGCTCTTTGAGTCCGTCCCGTAAAATTACAACTCTATATTCCTAATCTATCTCTACTTGCCATAGTCGACGCCTTTATGGGCTTCCGGGCTTCATAAACTTCGGGTGATGGGCTTTCAGTAAACCCTGGGTACTATCTTCGGCAGGCCCATCTGGGATGCCTATGTCAGTCGCCTCTGGTCTCTAAGTCGTGATGGTACCCATGGAACATGTTCACCGACGCCTGGATGATGGCCCATCATGTCGACATTGCCTTTTGGCTCCTCTTCATTGTCACTTTGTTGTAGTCGATGTTGATCAGCTTGCGCTCATCGAACTCGGCCTTGATCCTTGCTCAATACTTCCTGTATTTTTGGTTGGCGCCGATGATGAAGTCATGGCTCACCGTTGACCACGACTCACACAGACATAGATCCTCTAGAACCATCCACTTGGGGCCTCGTGTGCCCGCCTTCTTCTTCTTCTTCTTCTTCTTCTTGTTCTTCTTGTTCTTCTTCTTGTTCTTGTTCTTCTTCTTCTTCTTCTTCTTCTTCCTCACGCCGTCCGCGTCAACCTCCACGAGATCGTCGGCATTCTCACCGGCACCATCGTCGTCCTCTTCGTCGCGGCCCTCTTCGTCCTCCACCCCCTCCTCCTCCTCCTCCTCCACCTCCTGCTCCTCTGCACAGGCGTCGTCGAATTTGAGCGGGCCCCTGCGACCAGTGAATGGGACGCCCTCCGGACCAGGTCCTGGCTCGTACGCCGGGGAGTAGAAGAGGGCGTAGGGGTTGAAGCCGCCATGTGGCAGCGTATCCTGGTAGTGCGGCGACAAGTTTGGCGTCACGCACCCGGGAGTGGCGGAGGGGCCGTCGTTGTAGAACCCGCATGTCGACGGTGACAGCACTCCCGGAATATACGTCAGCACTGTCGTACTCCATGGGCTCGCGTTGGTAGCAGCGATACACCCGGCCAGCGCTTGCTGGTGCGCGCGCACCGCCAATGCCTTCTTCTCCAGCTGCGCCGCCCTCCGTCCTTTCCGCTCCACCGTCGACATCTTCCGGCGCAGACAGTCTTGATGCCACTGATCATCGGTCTAGCCTTCCGGCTTCTTCTTCGGAGCCGGCGCCTTCCGCGGCTTCGCGAAGGGCGCCTTCGCCCCTTTCGTCTCATTGCCCGGCGGCTTCTTGGCTGCTTTCTTGGCCATTTTTTGGGGGCAGTCGGCGGCGCCATGGATAGGGAGAGGGTAGCGGCAGCGGGAGGAACAACGTAGCGACGACGGGAGGGAGAAATGAATCGGCGGGATAGGTCAAATGTGTTGGGATGGCAGAAATGGGCGGCGGGAGAGGCGCGATTTGGCGAGAGAGGGGGACGAATTTTTCCTGTGCCGTTGACGCGTCGGTCCCGCCATTCCCCGTCTCGCTTTTCGGTGTGTCCGGCGTCCCCGGAGCGTCCCTGTGTAGCGGGGATGTGCTCGGGGCGCCGGATACCGTATCGGGCCGCGCCGGACAAAATTCGAGTTTGGGGAACGCAGCTGGGAATGTTTTTTGTCCGGCGCGCCCCAAATATTGGGGGACGGTTTGGGGAACGCGACTGGAGATGCTCTTAGTCTTCCTCTATCTGTAAGTATGATTTGAACTACATGGATTGCATGTGGAGCCCTGAAGAGGGCCAACCAGTAATTGTCCAAGATGGATGTGCGTGTGGCGTATATTCAGTCACGCATGCGACTATGCATGGTAGGACAAAATACTACTCTACTGTGAAGCCCATGCCCTAAAAGAAGGCATGTGCAAAGTGCTTGCTGGGGGCAGAAAAAAAGAGGGGCCATGTCTCTCCCCCACGCCCACCCCCTAAAAAGGAGCTCCCACTATTTGTTCATCGCTCTCCTTTTGCTCCAACACCTAGCTTGCGCGGCTTGTCTCTCATGTCCACCTCGACTTAACAACAACGAGCTAGCTAGTTGATGCACCCTGGTAGTGCTACTGCTACTTTGCTAGTGGGGATAGATCGAGCCACCAGCTTGTGCAGCCAACCATCGATCTCATCGATGTGAATTGCTGATCTGTTTTGTAGTCATTCATCCATGCATGCACGATGCATGTGGTGCAAGAGTCAAGCTTGCCTTTGCAGCAGCTGAGCTGAAATAGGAAAATCAGCTTCGGTGCTTTTAGATGGAATTTATGTGGACAACATACGATCTTAACTTCATGAACCGGTACGGCCTTGCCCTCGAGGGATAGAGGCGGCGGCCCAATCAAGGTGTTTCGTCCCCTCATTGGTGCGAGCTCCGGAAAAACCTATGGATTGCGAGGGAATGCATCAAAGGAGAACCAATTTGGCTCCAATGAGGTTTCAATGAGTTTTTTTATGCTCGGTAAGCCAGAGTCAGTGAACTCAGTCCCTCGATTGTTGATTGCCAAATTTTAGTGAAATCGGGATTCTTATGTTGAGTAGGGTGTTTCAAAAAGTTGCAGGTTTTTGTTCCCCACGCGCTACCATCAAAGAAAATGTTGTAGTTGTTATTGTATACACACATCATAAATGTTGCATGACGATAGGAGCGGTGTTTCACAAGATTCATCAACATGGACATTCTAGTGCATTGCGATCATGACACTGGAGATCTCACATTAAGTGAGATGAGACGCTCATTGAGGCGGCTACTCGATTGTGAGTAGCCGGCTGAGATCTAGCCAGTGCGGACGCACAAAAATACCTCAGGGTGGGCACACACCTCTAATTTCTTTTTGTTACTGCTCACGTGTGATAAAAATTTGCTCAAATGACTAAATATAAAACATTTTCTAAAAATTCAGGGTGGGTCACGGCCCACCCTCCCACCCTTCTGCGTACGCCCTGGATCTAGCACACACCATCTTGACGTGTGATCCTATTTGACGCTGGAAACGTCTGAGAGAACCTTGACGCATGCAGACAGCCATCATGAGCCTCGGCCCACAATTGTGCCTCCTTCATCTTCTTTTCCTCCTTCCTCTCTACCCTCTCCACCGTAGTCCCAACCCGCCACCATGGATGTCACTGCTCTCGGTGTCTCGCTACCCCGCTGTCCTCGACTATAGCTCACGACCGCCCATTGGTGATGTCATGGCTAGCCGTGTCATCGTCGTCTCCGTCGAGGTCGGCGTGTGGTACTTGTCTTCGTCCCGGTTGTCTTCTTCATATCCGGTAGCTAGGTGGCCACTGCCTAATGGGCCAAATGCCACCACCCTCCCGCTGCACACGTTGGGATGATAATCGACGCGTGAAGCGTCAAATAGGGATTGCCCATCTTGATGGGCAGAACTACACAAAACTATAAGTTCACAAAAGTGTGGGCTTCTTTGACACTGTGCCCTGGGCCATAAGGTTTGTTTTGGCTGACGGCCAGTGAAAAAAAAAATCTTTTACCCAGTGCATTTTCAAATCTCAATACAGTTCATGTTAAAAAGAAAATTCTCAGAGCACTCCAGAAACCGTCGTAGAGCAATTCAGCTATTGAGGTCGCCGGTGTGGGGGAGCCCTCTCTAGCTCTCCGAAGTGTTCGACCCCTCTAATAGAAGCAATGTTGTCGTCTATTCGAAACACGCCGGTGAAGATGCCCTTACCTCATGAGGCCCCATCCATCAAGGCAAGTGGGGTATATATCTTGGGATCGATTATGGTAGTACGCAAGTGCTGAGTGGATTCACTGCGACGGGAAGGGATGTGCGGGCGTGGCAGCAGACAGCGACATGGCAGATCATGGGCAGGGATAGATGATCTCTACCAGCGCTGCGCGAGTGGGTCGGCGCAACAATAATTTCCCTGAAGAAAAGGGTGAAAGGTAAAGATCGCGCGGGCCCCCGTCCCCGTCACGTCCGCCACTGGCCGGCCGGCCGGCCAGTCCAACGCCACCTTCTTTTGTTAGATTCCGCCATCGCCTCCTCCGGAGATTCGCGTCCAGCCCTTCTCGTCGCCGTCCTCGCGGGCGACAGCGACCGGCGCGGCGGCCTGATCCGGCGATCCATTCCGCCCCGCGCGCCCATCACCTTTCCATTCCTCGCTCTCGCGCTGCCGCCTTTTTTGTAGCTTTCCATCGCCGATCTCGTGCCCGTATCTAGCTCTCGAGCATCAACACCCATGCCTCTCGCCGGCACTTGCATGAAAGCGGAGGATCCATCGATCGTCTTCCCCAGCACTGTGAAACGCACATGAAATCTCGCTGACAGGAGGGGGTTTATCCTTGCTGACGTACGCAAGCATCTGCACTTCTTGATCGAACATGTACACACGAGCGTTTCATATGATATACGTATTTTCCTGGTTGGAGTATTATTAGTTCTTACCACGAGTTGCAATCAACCGGCAGCCGGTAAGTAACTACGATGCCCCAAAGTAACCGGCGGGGAGATGTGCGCGTCAAGACTGAAACGTGTGACAGCAATGGATCGGTTCTATAACAAGATCAGCCTGATCAGGACAAGGGAAGTGCGCAAACTATGTTTTGTCTGGAAATATGGCTCTGAGCTAATGATATCACCCCGGCACCTAATCCTCTGAGGTCGACATTCCTCAGCCTTGCTGCTCTCTTTTATCCTACTCTTCGGCCTAACTAGTTAATTCTCACGCTTTCATTATTAGGCCTTGGCAAGTGGAGCCGGTGACACTAGCTAGAGACTTGTATTTGGTGCTGTGTTCTTCAAGAACCAGTTCGTGAGTTTCCTGTTTTCTCCGTAAAACCATACAAATTCTATCAAAAATCACACAATGCACCCAAAGTTTGACCAACTTTATAGTAAAATACTATGACCAACTATGGTACAGTGTATATTCATAGGATGGAAATATATTTGATACATCTAATAAGATTCATTTGACATGATATATAGAGGTGTATAGTTTTCACCGTTTGACATCGAACTGCTTAGTCCCTCGCAATTGCATGATCATTGTCATTTACTTGCTGGATACATTTTTTTTTAGAAATGGGGGAACTCCCCGGCCTCTGCATCCAAAGGATGCACACAGCCTTTTATTGCATCATCCAAAAAAAGTAAATAGTTGTGAATACAAAACGAACATAGGATCATGGATCGGCTAAAGTTGCGACATGAATCAACCATCTAAAAGAAGAGGATAAAGACGATCTAAGCATCTTGTAATCTATTAATATGCCGCCAACCACCCTGGTTGAAGATAGCCCGAACGACCGCCATCAAGCGAGTGCACCCAGAATCCATATGTGCCCGCTGGTCCTCGGGGAGTAGATGGGACCACATATTTATCCAGTAAGTAGTTCGATGAATAGCCTGCAAAAATTGGGAAGAACTCGCACCGTTAAAAACAATATCATTTCGACAATTCCAAATTGCCCAAAGTAAAGCCTTGCACTCCTATACGAATCCGCTCTTTAACAACTTTGTCAATACCATTCAGCCACTTCCCAAACAAGTTTTTAACATTTGTTGGAGCAGGAATATTAAACGTGAAATAAATAACTCTCCACAACAAGGTTGCAAAAGGACACCTGATGAAAAGATGTTCTATAGATTCCTTAGAATCACAAAACACACATTTAGTACAGCCAGTCCACTTCCGCTTTGCCAAGTTGTCTTTAGTAAGTAAGACCTTCCGATTCAAAAACCACATGAAAATTCTGATTTTCAGTGGCACTTTTAATTTCCACAGGTATTTTTTCAAAAACCGAGTGTGTCCACTCATGAAATCAGTATAAAGAGATTTAACTGAAAACTTCCCAGAAGTTGTTAAGTTCCAGCAAAAGCTATCCGGCTGATCATTAAGTTGTACCTCCATCAAACGTTCTACTAAACTCAACCAATCTTCCCATGTTGAACCCCTTAAAATCCTATTGAAAGTAATATTCAGCGTTGGTTGATTAAGAACATCCGCGACCCTCACATTTCTATGAGCCACCTTGTTAAAAAGTACCGGATATTGAACACAAAGAGGAGAGTTGCCAAGCCAAGAATCCTCCCAAAACCGCGTAGTCAGTCCATTGCCAACACTAAAAGATCCCCGTTGAAAGAACTCATCTTTCACACTTAGAATACCCTTCCAGAAGGGTGAATCCGTGGGTTTAGCTTGAACTTGGGACAGGGTATGAGACCTAAGATATTTGTTATGCAATAGCTCCTGCCACATCCCTTGTTCATTAAGTAACTTGAAAAGCCATTTACTTAACAAGCACTTGTTTTTAATATCTAAAACCTCAATCCCTAAGCCCCCTTGATCCTTCGGTCTACATAGAATGTTCCATTTTGTCAATCTATATTTCTTTTTTAACTGATCGCTTTGCCAAAAGAAACGCGACCTATAGAAATCTAGTCTTTTCCGTACCCCTTTGGGTATTGGAAAAAAGGATAGTAGAAACATAGGTAAACTTGACAGAACGGAATTAATTAAAACAAGACGATCTCCATAAGATAGTATCTTTCCCAACCAACACCCTAATTTTTTCTCAAACCGATCCTCCACAGGTTTCCATTCTTTGTTTAAAAGTTTTCTATAGTGAATAGGAATTCCCAGATATTTAAATGGTAACGAGCCAACCTCACACCCAAAGATTTGTCGATAGTCTTGCTGTATATCCTTAGCTTTACCAAAGCAAAATATCTCGCTCTTATGAAAGTTGATTTTCAGACCCGACAGTTGCTCAAACAAGCATAGAATTAGCTTCATGTTAACAGCTTTCTCTACATCATGCTCCATAAAAAGAATCGTGTCATCAGCATATTGTAGAATTGATACCCCACCTTCTACAAGGTGGTCTATCAATCCCCCGACTTGTCCATTCTCTTTCGCCCTTGCAATGAGAATAGCCAACATGTCCGCAACAATATTAAAAAGCATGGGCGAAAGGGGATCACCCTGTCGGAGACCTTTCAAAGTTTGAAAATAATGACCTATGTCATCATTCACTCTTATACCAACACTTCCCCCTTGAACAAACCTCGCCACCCAATCACACCACATAGGTGGAAAACCTTTCATACGCATAGCTTGCTGTAAAAAAGCCCAATTCACCTTATCATAGGCCTTCTCAAAATCTATCTTAAAAATGATACCATCCATTTTTTTCCTATGAAGTTCATGGATGGTTTCATGAAGCACAACAACTCCCTCTAAAATATTTCTTCCTGGAATAAACGCAGATTGTGTTGGTCTAATTACCTTATACGCCAAAGCAGTCACTCTATTTGTGCCAACCTTGGTAAAAATCTTGAAACTAACATTCAACAAACAGATAGGCCTATATTGCTCTATTCTACTAGCATCTTCTTTTTTAGGGAGTAGTGTGATCACACCAAAATTTAATTTAAACAGAGGCAAATCACCAGTCCGCAACTGCACAAACATGGCCATCAGATCCTCCTTTATCACTTCCCAAAATTTTTGGTAAAACTCATTGGCAAGCCGTCTGGCCCGGGAGCTTTATTTCTCTCCATTTGCATTACCGCTTCCTTCACCTCATCCTCCGTAAATACCGCCGTTAGAACCTCAATCTCATCACTAGATACTTGAGGAATGTCCTCATTGTTCTCTTCCAGCATAGAGAAACAATTCGGAATCGGCGCCCCAAATAGTTTTTTATAATACTCAGAAATAAAATTTCTCAAGTTAGCCTCACCAACTATTGTGCCCTCATCCTGTTCTAGTTGGAAAATTTTTTTCTTTCTGTGTTTTCCATTAGCAATTAGGTGGAAATACTTAGTATTATTTCCGCCTTCTCGCACATGCCTCACCTTCGCTCTTTGGGCCCATTTGGATTCTTCCTCACGCCTAAGCTTTGAGAGAGAATCATCCGCCTCCTTTTTAGTTGCCCTCTCAGCCACACTAAGTGGCATGGTTTCAGCCTTGATGTCTAGTTCATCAATGACCCTTTCAAGTCTTTCTCTTTCTTTTTTATACACCCCGGCTAAATTTCTCGCCCACCCCCGGAGAAATTTTCTTAATTGACGCACTTTAAGTTGCCATGTCTCTATAGGAGATGAACCAGTACCACATGTAAGCCACATCTCCTTTACTAGATCATAGAAACCATCCTTCTTTAACCATGATAACTCAAAAGAGAAGTGATTGTTCTTCCCTACATGAGCTGGACTACCCGTATCAACCAAAAGAGGAGTATGATCCGATCCTGTACGAGTCAGTGCACGTACAGTTACTAAAGGAAACTTCTGTTCCCATTGAATAGATGCTAAAATCCGATCTAACTTCTCATATGTAGGCGTATCTCGTCTGCTGGCCCAGGTAAACTGTCTACCTGAAAGAGCTATCTCCCTCAAATCAAGATTCTCAATTATTGCATTAAAAATAACAGGCCAACGAGCACAGAAGTTGTCATTGTTCTTCTCCTCTTTTCGTCTAATTATGTTGAAATCCCCTCCAACCATCAAAGGCAGTGTTTCATTATCACAAATTCTAACCAACTCTGCTAGAAAAGCTGGCTTATTTGCATCTTGCGCTGCCCCATAAACAGCAACAAAAGCCCATTCAAACGCATCCGAATTATTTTTGAGATAAAACTTAACACAAAAATCACCAGAGACCACATTCCTCACAGTAATATGTGTGTTCCTAAACCCCGCAAGAATGCCTCCAGAGCGCCCTTGTGGAGGTAAAACAAACCAATTAAAATCGAACCCAGCAGACAAATGTCGAAGAAAAGGAGTGGAGAAGTTACTCCGACCAGTTTCGGAAATAACAACAAAGTCCAGACAATGCTCCCTGACCGATTCATTAATAGTAAGATGTTTAGCTGAATCTCCTAACCCATCACTATTCCAAATAAAGCCTTTCATCTTTTTCGTTTTTGTATTTTAATGATACGTGCACTCCTTCTAACCGGCACCCTAACCTCCATCTCTTTCTTCTTAATTTTAGCTCTCGGAACAACCGAAATCTTACTCAAAGGATCAAGAATATCACCTAAAATCTCATCTTCTTCATCATCCAAATCTTCACATAAATTGGTTGCTCTAGATAGAACCAAACTATGTTGTTCCTCATCCACATCCTGACCCAAATTATTCTTAAGAAAAACGACATTACGTTGCAATTCGATATTTTTAATACTACTAACAGATTTAGAAACTTGTTCAGTAGATGATCCTAGCGACACACCTAGTGAAGTAGCTTTGGCAACAATATCTCTTTCAGAAAAAGAAACAAAAAGAAAGTGAGGATTTTTGCTTAATACCTGAGCCAGGAAGATCATTTTTGTGTTGAGCCAAAGTAGTCGCCCGCTCCAGTTGCGAGGCGTCTGCATTCGGCTGTGCACGTACGCGCTCGCTAGATCTTGGCGCCGTTTTAGCGGGATCCTGGATTCCTCCAAAAGCAATGATATCTTCTCGAGATGGCTTCGTTGGTAGAGACGGCGACTTGCTCCCAATCTGCGACGAGAGCCCCATGGCTCCTTTGATGCACTGGGTCGGCAGACTACCCTTATCAGCTGTATAACGTGCATAGCTAGGTTGCACGTCCAACCCTCCTGGGACCAACGAATTTTCCTCCATTGCATGTATAACAGTAGGAATAGTCACTGTATGAGTACCTACATGAACGTCCTGAACCCCATGACCTGCAGTGTCCATAGATAAAGTCCCAGTACCTTCCTCAATGCCGTTTTGCACATGTGATACCAAGCCATCACTCGATTCAAAATGCACCCAAGACTCGCCAGAACCATCTGCTGCAAAAGCCTGTATCCCATCATCATGATAATCTGCAGTATTGTCACGGTGCACTAAACCAGGTGCCATATCAACCGGTTGAAAAACAGCCTCCTTGTTGGTTATTGTTTCCGTCCTGTCTGACAAGTTGGACACAATGTCATCGGCTGAAACGATACTTTGAGCCAACTCAAATAACTGTCGGCGAGCCGAAGCAAACATTTGCTGAACTAAAGGAGAATACCGAACACGAGAGCTTGGGCTAATTCCCGATAGAGTCGTGACCGATCCTTTTCCTATTTGTTGTTGCTGAGAACCCCTATTATCTGAACCTTTCGGATCCTTGGCCAAAGAAAAATCTGACCCATTCTTTTCAGTAGTTTCATGATCCTCACTGTCCTTAGCATGATCACCCCTGTTCTGGTCATTATTTGGAGGGCCATTATTATCCAGAGAAGCTTCCTCCATCTCCTCATCTCCTTCTGGTGTCTCCACTTCAAAGGACAGTTCATAAAATCCATCAACAATCAAAACATTCATTTTGTCTGGTATTCTAGTATAATCCAGACAACCAATTAAGATACGAAGAACACCATGTTCTCTGGTAAAGGGCATATCTACTTTGATTGTTTTGCCAAATAAAGTTCCCAGTCCCCATAAAGCTAGGAAATCTCCTCTTCTTTTTGGTGGAATACCATGCATATATACCCAAATCTCAGGCAACAAACATACCGGCTCAACTTTCGGAGTAACTTGCTCAAAAGATAATTTGACATCACTGTTTGGAACATGAAAAGTGCCAAAAACCTCTAACCTTTCAAGCTCCAACTTACTTGGAAAACACACCTTAAAGGTATTCTTGGTAACCTGATTCACTTCCCAATTGAACTGATCTGCAGGTACAAGTCGTTTCAGTTGAGCCACAATCTGAGGAATAGTGAGTTCACCACCACTCACAGAGAGAAGACCGTTTCGAGAACTCTCCAGCTTAGGCCTATAGGTTTGAGTTGCAGGAAATTCGAAGAAAACTAGTTTCTCATCAGCATGTCCATACATAATCACCTGAGGCTTTGGAGCATTTAACAACTGACAAGCATCTGATTTGTGGTCAGCCAATTCACAATAATCACATAGCACTGCCTTACACTCAAAGAAAAAATGTCCCGGTAGATTACACCTGCGACAATTGAGCTTGTCATTTTTCTTGGCTTTTTTACCATTAGCTTTTGCTGCATCACCATCCTGAACCTCCTGAGGATTTAAATTTTCCGCATGATTCCCATCAAATGGCAGTGAACCTCCACCTTGAATTAACTGGGCGTTTGTTGGTTGCACAAGAACAGCAGGTGTACCCAATGTAACACTTTGGTCTCCTGTCATATGCACATCAGCATTCACCACATGACTCTGTTGAACAAAACCAGTAGCACCAGGTTGCATACTTGAATTTCCAGCTCCATCTTTACCAGTACCACCAGTGGCTATACCAGGTCCACGGCCACCATGGTTATACCGACCCCCTCCACGTCCAAATTCATTCCGACGAAAGTATCTGAATCCTCCGTGATTAAAGTTTCCACGGTGACCACCATTGTTAAACCCTGATCCAGCGTTGAAACCTCCCTGGAACCCATTGTCCCCTTGATTAGCATGGCCTTGAAACCCGTGATGGCCCTGCACTTGTTGTCCACCGTTCCCCCTGAAGGTAAATCCGTTCTGGTGCCCACCATTGCCACCAAAACCTCCATTGTTGCCCTGAAAAGGCCCAGTGCCTGATCCATTGCCACTATGAAACCGATTCCCTGGGAAACCCTCCGTAGCTCTATACCCTGCACCATTAGCCTGGCCACTAGAAGATCCGGCCTCAAAATTATTGAACCCACCACGGCCACCCGTGTTGTTGTATCCATTGAAGTGGCCACGATTGCTCTGACCTCTGCCTCCTCCACCGTATCCGCCCTGCCCTCTCTGGAAAGCAGCAGCCCGACCACCTCGATCACCCATGGAAGAGGCGGCGATGACAGGCGCCGACCTGGTGTTTTTCCGCCAGGTGAACCCTAACAGCGTACGTAGTCCCTGCGCTTCTCGGTTTATCTTACCAGCGTTCACTCGGAACCGATGCCCCACTAATGGGCTGGCATATGAGAACGGCCCATGAGTTTGCATACCCGTTTTCTGAACTTTCAATTCTCCTGATCCGCTAACACCGGAGTTAGTCACCGGAGACGACAGCGACGGCGCCCAGCACCGCCGGCGACGCCTCGTGACTAATGTCCATTCTGTTGCATCAATGACATTCCCCAATGGAACGCTTGATGCCTCCAAAACTGGTATTTTAAGGTCTGTGAACGAACGTGTTCTTCGATCTGCCTCATAATTTGAAAACGGGTTGAAGATCTCATCTTGGGAAGCATCAGCAATAGCCAGAGGAGATGACAGATCAGAGAGATGGGGATGCAAGATCGATGCAGCATACCTCGCTGAAGCCCTTTTCCTCAATTTGTTAACCACCTGTGTTTTCTCCGACGAAGAAAACGAACGATCCGACACCGGCGTAGGAAAACTGCACAAGAACGACACGGGAGAACCTGGAGTCTTCTCACCTGCAGCGCTTACCTCGTCGTCGTCTCCGTCAAGATTCCCGGCCGTCGGAGCCCAGAATCGCCCCTGAATCGCCCCCAACGGGTCTCTCCGCATTTCAGTCTTCAAGCTGAAAGTTTCGGGATTATACTCCCTGTATAAACTGCAAGCTCCTGCGCTTAGTGGATAAGTGCCATCACATGGTATGCGCTTTTCCCTTCTTGAAGGCGTTGTCTTGGAGACATGAAATGAAGTTAAGATCATCATTGTCCGTCTATACATCTGTTATGCAGCTCTCAGCTCTATACCTTCGCTGAACAATGACCCTGCCCCTATCTTCATATTCACGATCTATGGGAAGCTCACCTTTATGCAAATTAAGATCAGCGCGTTTATGATTTGTGGCCTTTGGGAACTTTGAAAGTGCCGGAATGAAAAGATTTTCAAAGGTGAAAATAAGCCAATTCAATCGGTGTTTCGAAGATGAGCAAAAGATTTACTTGTTTGGACTCACAAATGATGCGAGTAAAACTCTCAGAAGGTGCTTCTTCACGACTGGGAGATCATGTTCGCCCACCTAGTCTCTTCTTATGTTTCTTCTTTTTCCCATGATCAAGCTGTTCATTCTTTTAGTTGGGTTTGTTTCTTGGTCTTTTTTCACTTTTCACTTATAAATGACTTTGTAACTTTGGTTTTTGACGTAAGGGTTCAGGCCGGCATGTGCCTGCCGTACATATCTCAATAAAAGAGTTGAAATCATTGTTTAATGCCAATGCAATGCTCTCACAAACGACAACTTTATGTTAAATGTTGTAATAGATTGATTGTGTAAATCCTTAGGGCTTATTTGATTCAAAGGATTATGCAATAGGAAAAGTGCATGAACAATATGTCATGGCATTTGAACTCCTACCAGAATAGAAAACACATGAATTAGTTGCAGAAGTTGTTTGGTTACACTATAGGAAAAACACAGAAAAATTCTACAAAAATTGAGTACATGTGTAATAGTTATCATAGACACATAGAAAATTTTCCAAGTGATCCAACTTCTTGCAAGAAATTCTATGGGATTGTAGTATAGGAAAGCTATCCGTAGAAATTTCGGAGGGTTCAAACTTTTGAATCAAATGGCCTCTATAGAAAAAGTTTCTATGCGCAGGAATCCTACAAAAATTCTTTCAGATATCTTTTGAATCAAACAAGATATGACGTCTTAATAAGCCTTTTGTGCTATTGTAGCACACCATTAATAAATACTATGCCCACTTTTAAAATGGTTTTTGCGCTATCACTCGTCACTATGTTGCAAACTCGTAACAACTCTTGATCTTGTCTTCTACGTAGCATCAAGATGAAGTTGTTTAACAGATCCACTGATGCAAAGAACCTAATCTGTCAACCACAAGCCGGCTGTTCTTTCCAAAACATGTCAAAAGGTATTAGCTTGCATTAGACACAACAAAACTTTATCCGGCTTCTTGGACAACATATATATAATTAAGGACATCAAACTAATATAGCTGATGTCATTGCACCAGATATTTGTCTTCTAAAAAGAACAATGAGACCCTTGGACTGTTGATCTGCCAAATCCAACATATATAGGCCATTTGTCGCTCTCTGTCGCAAATTTGCTGCAACAATAGATGATCTATGCAGCAGAACCTGCCTGGGTCAGACGTATTTTGCTCTAACTTTGATTTGTTCTACTCGCGATACTATTTAGTATCAGGCTATCAGCTCAGGATCGGTCAAAGATCCCTCTGAACATTGACCTAATCACTGTTTTGGACCAGGTAAAGTGACATGATCTTCGTTTACAAAATTGTGTTTTAATTGACGTTGTCGAATATACTTTTCTTGTGCTGGGACATAAATGAGAAAAAAATAAAAGGTTTAACGAGATCTTTCCTGAAACAAATAGAAAGTAGGACATATGTATATGTTCTAGCAATCTTGAATGATTCATGTTTGATGGCTAAAAGTAGTAGTCCGTGCAAGTGTCTGTCCTAAACTTCCCATCAGGAAGACAAGAAGTGACATCTCAACAAGACAGAAACATGTAAAGCATCGATAATTCAAGCTAGCTAGCTAGGGGGTGCCGGTCGAATGACAGAACCATGCACGTAAATTTGTTCCAAAATGAAGGAAAAATTGTTAACCTTAAGACATAAAGCAAACCAAAGGGCAGAGAACTTACTGAAACAAATTATCAAGATCATAAGAATGCCAAGAACTTGTGGCGAATGATGATCAAAAAAAAAAAAAATCGAAGAAGTCTAAGAGCTAAAACTACGATCACACCTTCCTCATCGATCACCTCCAACATACGTACGTACGTTACGTAGCCATTAATGTCTGTCGCCTCCTAGCTACGCTTAGGCTGCTTCAAAACCCTACATGCGTGCGCCATTGATTTGAGGCCACACGAGAGCTACCATCCAATCTTTGCATGCGCATTGGTGAGCTTTGCTCGATCGATGATCTCGATCATGGCCTCCACGCGCTTGCCCACACGAGGGGCTGCTCCTTCCACGCAAGGAACACGCCAGCTCCGGCCGGCGAGTCATCCGTGCCGGCCTCGCGCATCGACCAGCCCTCCCGGTACCGGCGAAGAAGTGACCGCACGTCGTCGGCTACGTCATCGCTGAATGGCACCGGTGAGAACCCGGCCAACCGAAGGCGCCGCGCCCATGCCACCGCTGTCTCCCGCCGCTCCATGGACTCCGACGCTGGGCACGAAACCAGGTCGACAATGGCACGCCCTGCTGCCCTCTCCAATGCCAGCCTCTCGTTACTTGTCTTGGGGAAGCTCTCCTCTAGCGAATCCATGTAAGCCGAGAAGAACCGTAGGCCCTCGCCGAACACCTTCAAGAACGCTTCCTCCGTGTTGCGGCCGCCTTCGTCGGACGATGCCTCGGGGTCGGCTGCAACCAGGTCTGCCTCCTCCTCGACGACGGTGACGATCCGTGGTCCGAGGCGGCGGAGGGACGCGGCGAACGCGCCGCGCCTGCGGGCGCCACCCGGCACCACGCCGCGCAGCGAGTTCATGCAGTTGACGGCGATCCCGGTGGTGGCGCCACCCTCGGTCAGGTCGAGCGCGTCGAGGTCGAGCTCCGCGAGGTCGCCAGAGTGGTGCACGGCGCGGAAACGGAAGGGGACACCCATCAGCCGCGCGAACTTCTCCATGCGCTGCCCGATCTCCCGCATGACGCGCTGGACGGCGGACGTCGGCGCGGACGGAGCGGCCGACACGACGGTGGTGATCGACAGGTGCGGCGTGTCATCGGGGGAGCGCGTGGCGAGCGCCTCGAGCAGCGTCGGCCACTGCGTGCAGAAGGTGTTACTGAGGTCGAGGATGTGAAACCTCTGCGGCTCCGACGACGCCGCCGCGGCCTCCAGGAAGGACTCCAGTATGGCTCCGTTGGCGGCCACGTGCCCGAACGACGACCACGGGCTGAGCTCCTGGAACCGCAGGGCCGTGCGGCGGGTGGAATCGAAGGAGGTGTTCCGGTCGGTGGCCGCCGCGAGCGTGCGCAGCGTCCGGGGACCGGACGCCGTGAGGCGCGCGAAGAGGCCCTGCAGGAAGTAGGACGCCAGCTTCTGCTCCACGTCCCCGTACGGCGAGGCCAGCTCGTTGAGCATCCACATCAGCTGCTGCACGCGCTGGCTCTCGCGCGTCGCCACCGCGCGCGCGCACTCCAGGAGCAGCTGGCTGGCCCACCTCCCGCCGCCTCCTCCACCCACCGCCGCGGACGACGCTGTGCCCCCGCCGCCGGGCGAGGACGCCGGGGACGAGAAGTCGAGGTTGAGGTCCGGCGGGAAAGACAGGTCGGCCGCCTCGAACAGCGCGTGCCCCGCCCCGGCCGCCGTCGACGAGGTAGACAGCGGCGGCGTTGGCGCCGTCGGCGTGGCGGACGAGGTCGGCGGCTGCCCCGCTCCACCGTGCGAGTGGAAGTGCCGCGACGAAGACGACGACGAGAAGTCCTCATCCATGTAAAGGTGGTGGTGGTGGTGCTGGGCGTTGCCGCCGCATTCTTCTTGGTACGGCTCCAGGTAGTACGACTGCTGCGGCTGCTGCTGGCTATAGTAGTACTGCCCACCGCCGCCGCCGCCGCCGCTGCTGCTGCTGCTGTGGTGGTGGTGGTAGTAGTTGTAGGAGGCGTTGGTCTGGTGCGACGACGACCTGGAGCCGCCGCTGGAGGTGGTGCTCCTGGAGTTGTACGACGCCGACTGCTGCGGCTGCTGCTGCTGCTGCTGCTCGGAGGCTTGGAGGCTAACCAACCTAAACAGCGTATCCATGGAAGCTACGGCGAGGAGGCAACATGAGGGTTAGCTCACGGCGGCACCCCGAGAGGGATTTTAATGGCCGGCGAGCAGCATGCGCTAGCTAGCTGTGTACGTACGTACAAGGCGAGAGCTATGGCTAGCCTATGCGCCTACGGGAATTGTGAGTGGGTTAATCAACGTACGTGGTGTATTCTTTTGAGTGTGGGGGAAAGCTGGAGCTGCACTTGTATCTTTTGCGGCGAGATCGATGGTGTTTTGCCTCGCTTTCAGCCGGATCGATGTGGAGAGACGATATACCCTACTTGCTCTCCAACTCCAACTCGTTCGATCTCATTATTGGGGAGATTCTTCGAGTTAATCTGCTGGCCGAGGGGGGCAGCGGCCTGTGTGCTTTCAGTGGGGGTGTGGGTGCCTTTTTGCATCTGCTTTCTCTCCATCTCCATCTTACTGCCCAGTTAGCTAGCTAGAGCTTTGCCGTCGTCTTGGGTACTTTTTGTTGGCTTTTCCTAACGAACCCCTGAACGCACGCTGTCACGGTTGTCACGATGGTGACAATGTGCATACAAAAAGGATAGATAGATCGACCGTGACTTTGGGCTATATTGTCAAATGTGAACAAAACTCAACTTGATTTTTCAAACCATATTAATGCTTCGTACGATTTTTCATGGAATTTAGGAGAATTATGCAGAGTTTTTCTATGTTTGGTCATTTGATTTGTAGTGTTCAATTCATTATATGTTTTTCCTAAAGAATTATTGCACTACATTTATAGGATGTCTAACATGACACTCAAATCTCTGGGTAAAAATCATTTATTTTCCCTTATTATGGAACCAAACAAAAACCCTTAGAGCATACGAAATCTTGTAAGACTGAAATGGGCATCATAATGCAATCATCTGTTATTCTGTTTCTACATTCTTGGAATTCCAAGAATCAAAGAGGAACTAAGTTTTTACGGGCTTTGTTAACTCAGCAGCTGCATCAAGATACAATCATGAAGAGTAAATAGTCGGTCTTTACATAACAAAGATGTACATGGTCCAACAAGTTCTAACATCTGAACAAAAATTAATTCATAAAGTTCAATACAAAAATAAAGGTTGCAAGGTATTAGAGAATCATAAGACTAAACTGACATCCATGCGGGGTAAACATGTGTCTGGTCACTCTCCAAATGAATAACTCATAGGGAACCAATGCATGCATGGGTGTAAAGTAGTGGGAAGCATCTCTTTATCAAACACAGTGTCATTAAGGCATAACCAAAGAGCCCAACACAAACCATCTCAGTCATACATTATACTCAATAAAAAGTTTAAAATACTATTTTGTGAGGAGTGCAATGGTTGTTACTTCAACATCTCGACCTGCGAATCCACCTTGGCGCTTTCGATGACAAATTATGCTCCATTTATGTAGCTGATTAATTTTTTTCTTCATATCACTATACCACAGAAAATATGACCCTAAATAAAGCTGTCCTTCGCAACACATCGTTCAAAAACGAAAAGAATGATATCATATACATAAACTTCATTAGTATACCTAAAGTACTATAAAACTATATTTCCTACGTACATGACTCCTTTGTACTTGGTAAGAGAAATTGATCACTGAATTGAAAATAAACTGAGGTTGTCGGCATGAAGGTAATGGAACAACTCTTGTGAGTCTCACTTCAGTGCCTCCAAAAAACCATCAAGATGTCGCCTAGTGAGGGTGAATTTGTTTTCCATTTTAGGGATTTTCCTTGGATAAAAATATGGGGGATTAATCTAGAAGTTTCGATTTCAGACAAATTTTTGATTATGGTAAGCTCAACATGATGATCATATGATATCTCACAAGAGAAACAACATATGAGAAGATATATGACTTCAAGAAAGAAGGCTACCACAAAGAAATAGACTCAGGTATAAAGATAACGGAGACACACATAGGCAAAGGATATATCTCCATATTCACTTCCTCGTATGGAAAATAACGGACATTGTAGGGGTGTGGGTAACCATGATGGACTGCCTAATGCTACAAAAGCTCATCCTCTGCTCCGGGTGATCTCTTCTGCTCTTATGGGTAGCTTTTACTCTACCACGGAGTAGGAAAGCTCCACCACCTCTTTACAAATCCCACGAAGGGAAAATCTGAGCCCATTCACAATCTTCCACGGAGATTTCACTGCAACATAAACCTCCAAGCAAACTCGGAGGGCATCCTACAAGAGGAACAAACTCATAGTCCACTTGAAAAAGATCAAACACCGTCAGCTCAAGTCAAAGCATCAAATGCAAAGGAATAACACAAGAAATTATCAAGCCATTCTCTCTTAAATCTCACCAATAAGCAAAAAATGCTATGGAGTAATTAGGGACAAAGAACAATGGACGATGTCAACCAATGCTTCCAAGATCTAGATCCAAAAAGCTTCTCTTCATTTAGAGTGGGACTTGGTTTCCTGAAATGGAGATCTAGAACCCCTCTCTCTTTACCTAAAGAGATGAAAGAATCACCGGGGAGATCAAAAGGAAGCAAACTTTAAATAGTCAATACTTCCAAGGAAAAACATGCTCAAGAAACTTGCTTCAAGTGGGAAAAGTCCCCTTCTATTGCTCCTTGAAAGCCTACCTATTGCGGGCTTTTCTAGACCAACTTGTACCTTCTAGGTGAGTACTCAGCTTGTTGGGTACACGTCAGGCCAACTATCAGCCGGGCTACAACCGGAAGAATCCAAAGAGTAAAAAGTGGAACAAGGCAAAACCTTGAACAAGAAACATGATATGTTTTGCATAAGATATACGTTTATGATGAACTTTGGCGTGTATATTGAAGGTAAAAAGGGGAGAGTGCAAATTCTTGAAGCTTGAACTTTATACAAAGAAAGAGCGGGCCAAAACCTACAACACCAAAAATGAATTATATTTTGCATAGGAGCTTTGATTTTATGAACTTGGGCTTACTTTCAAGATAACATCAAGATCTAGATCCTTACTAGATAAAACGAGATATCAACTAGATAGGAGAATGACAAGAATGCAAAAGGATCGAGTTCCGTGTGAATGATATGATAATGCGATAAAACCCAAAGCCTCTAGTGAGGTAATCAAACCTATAATACATCCCCTCACCAACACCTTGAGACCGGTAAATCTAAGAAAACCTAGATAGGTCATAAATTTATCGTGTGCATTTATCCATACCTTGATTATGACTTCATTTATTTGGTTCTAAGTGAAGACTTACGACTTTCTCCCCATAAGTACTATATGAAATTTTTCACTACGCACATCTTCATAAATTCATTACCAAAAAATGGATGAAAAGGTTCAAGCATATGGTCACTTCAAGATGCTCTCCTCGAACTTGTGATTCTCAACCTTGATGACAACCACCACTTAATTGGACTATATGCAATCTTACTTTTCATGCAAGCCCATGAAAAGATACCTTACCCTTATATAAATGCAATCACTACAGGAAAATTACAAGAACATTTTCATAAGTTCATTAACAAAAAAATGGATGAAAAGCTTCAAGCATATGGTCACTTTGAGATGCTCACCCTAAAATTATGCTTTTGAACCTTGATGAAAGTCACCACTTGATGTCATCCTCTCGGGGGCCATATGAAATCTTTATTTTGATGCGGGACAATGGAAAGATACCTTACCCTTATATAAATACCAAATTTTTTGATCGTGGGTTAGTTGATACCTTCGATCCGGACTACAGATACAGTATAGTAGCTCTTTCCCTAGGTTTATCGAACCTTGGGAAGCACTTGTTGTTGGTTAAGGAGCATCTACAAAACTTGCTAGTTTGTTTTACCTTATACCGGACCTTTCCAGTTTATTTTGTATCTTGGGTTGTGTCGATGGATGAAGATAGACCACGGCTGAATTTTCACCTACAGCTATGCATATATATGGGATAAAGATAAATTTAAGCACATTCGTGCGTAAATGATCTAACATGGCTAAGATTTTTGGGCAGCACATCCGTAAAATACTGATAGGGCTGAGGTGGCCGATCTTTCGGTGAGACGAGGATAAGTCAATTTTTTGGTGGAGTTCGTGCTTGACGATCCGACTACACACGCAAAGCTCGTGCGCCAATGCAATCGCTAGGACACTCTCCGGGAGTTACTGATCTTGCAAATGCACGATCAGCCTGACCAACGAGGATCTTAATTCCTACCTGAAATCAAGAACAAGTAAGAACTAATGATGCAATCAGAATATTGCTGATATAGATGAAACCTTTGTTGAATAAGGTGGGATTCCGAATAGTCGGTCTTGTTCTGGGCGTTGGCCTCAAAAGAAGTACACGAGAGTTGCAGCAATGGCTAACTTTTAGTCTAATCAAAATCCAAGTCTAAACGTGGCGGCTATGGGGGTATTTAAAGGAGGAAAAGGTGGGTTTCTAACCAGCCATACGTATGGTGGTCGAACCAAACCCTAGAAGGCCTTTCCCCCTTCAATACGGACTCTAAAAAAGTGGCTGACTTAATTCCTGCGAAAATGACATGGGCCTGGCCCAAAACTAAAGGTGACACAACACCATATTATGCTATGGACGAAATTATGAAGTTGAAAACACTATATTTTGTCCATGTCTTCATCTCTTCTTATGGTGGCTTCAAAGTTCCGAAATCTCCACTTGCGGCGTCCTCTTTAATCCTTAAATGCTTGCTGCCATCTCCTCCATGTGTGATCATGCTCCAATGCTTGTCCTCCTCATCCATGCTAGGACCATCATTTCTAAGAGTAACAAACATATCTGATTTAGGCAGCATCATATTCTCATGTATGTGAGGAATGGTTCCAAGAAACAAAAGTACTTGATAGTTAAGTTGTTTGGCACGAGCTCGAGTGATTGGTCCTTGTATTTTTGTGGCTGTAGGTACATCGGTTGTATCAATAGATGGGATGCCCTCATCATGCCCCCCTTCTTAAATTGAAGTCGTCCTCGATGAAAGCTCATTTTCTTCACCAAAGTAAGGCTTCAAATATGCAATGTTAAATGCAGGACTAACCGGATCAAATTCTGCAGGAAGCTCAAGTTTATATGCATTATCATTTATTTTCTATAACACCTTAAAAGAACCAGCAGCGCGTGGCATTAGTTTAGACTTGCGCAATTCAGGAAAACGATCTTTGCGCAAATGCAACCAAACAGGATCACCAACATCAAACACAACATGCTTTCTTCCTCTATCCCCAACAATTATATATTTAGCATTCATGCGTTCTATCTTGTCTTTAGTAATCTCATGCAATTTTAGTATCAATTCAGCACAGTCTGAAGCATCCAAATTATTTGCACCGAAGGTGGTAAAGGCAAAAAATCAATAGGTTCACATGGTACAGAACCATACACAATCTCAAAAGGGCACATCTTAGTGGTAGAATGCAGCGAACGATTGTAAGCAAATTCAATATGAGGTAAAAATTCTTCCCATGATTTTAAGTTCTTCTTCAAAACATCCTACAACATAGTAGATAATGTTCTATTTACTACTTCAGTTTATCCATCAGTTTGGGGATGACATGTAGTACTAAACAACAATTTAGTCCCCAACTTAGCCCATAAAGATCTCCAAAAGTGGCTAAGAAACTTAGTATCACGATCAGAAACAATAGTATTTGGCACACCATGTGAACGAACAATTTCACGAAAGAACAAATCACCAACATCTGTAGCATTCTCACTCTTGTGACATGGAATAAAGTGTGTGATCTTAGAAAACTAATCCACAATAACAAAGATACTATCCCTCCCCTTCTGTGTATGAGGCAAACCCAAAACGAAATCCATAGAAATATCCTCCTAAGGTACACTAGGAACAGGAATAGGCATATATAAACCATGTGGATTAAATCGAGACTTAGGTTTTTGACTTGTAGTGCAGCGTGCCACAAATCTATCAACATCGCGACGCATACGTGGCCAAATGAAGTGTGCAGCAAGGACATCCTCCGTCTTCTTCACACCAAAGTGACCCATCAATCCTACTCCATGCGCCTCTTGCAACAACAAAAGACGAACGGAACTATCAGGATGCATAGTTTGTTAGCACGGAACACAAATCCATCATTGAGGACGAATTTGTTCCATGTTCTACCATCTCTACAATTCAGCAACACATCTTTAAAATCATCATCATGCAAGTATTGTTCCTTTATAGTTTCTAATCCAAAAATCTTGAAGTCGAATTGAGGTAGCATAGTATAACGGCGCGACAAAGCATCAGCAATAATATTATCTTGACCCTTTTTGTGTTTGATAACATAAGGAAGAGACTCAATAAATTCAACCCACTTTGCATGGCGACGATTCAGCTTAGCTTGACTACGAATATGCTTCAAAGATTCATGATTAGAATGTATAACAAATTGTTTAGGACATAAATAATATTGCCAAGTTCGCATATAATTCTTTATCATAATTAGAATAGTTCAGACTAGACCCATTCAATTTCTCACTAAAATATGCAGCAGGTTTGCCCTCCTGTAATAACACACCTACCAAACGAATTCCACTAGCATCACATTAATTCTAGCTCAAAAGTCTTATTGAAATCAGGAAATTGGTGTAATGAAGCATGTGTTAACTTATCTTTCAGAATCATGAAGGCTTCTTGTTGAGCATCGCCCCACACAAAGGGCGCATCCTTCTTGGTAAGCTCATTCAGCGGCGCAGTAATGGATCCAAAATCTTTCACAAAGCGCCAATAAAAATCAGCGAGGCCAAGAAAAATCCTCACTTGCGTGGCCGTATTGGGCTGCGGCCAACTCTCAATTGCCTCAATCTTGGCTTGATCAACTTCAATTCCCTGCGCAGTAACAATATAGCCAAGAAACGTAACTCGATTGGTGCAAAAGGTGCACTTCTCAAGATTACCATACAAACGTGCATCACGTAAAGCATTAAAAACAACACGTAAATGATCCAAATGATCCTCCAAAGATTTCCTATAAATCAGAATATCATCAAAGTATACCACCATAAAACGTCAAATAAAAGCACGTAAAACTCCGTTCATCAATCTCATGAAAGTACTAGGTGCATTAGCTAAACCAAAAGGCATTACTAACCACTCATATAAACCGAACTTAGTTTTAAATGTTGTTTTCCATTCATCTCCTAATTGCATACGAATCTAGTGATAACCACTATGCAAATCAACTTTAGAGAACATAATAGAACCACTCAATGCATCAAGCACATTATCTAAACGAGGTATTGGATGACGGCATCGAATGGTAATATTATTAATAGCTCTACAATCCGTACACATGCGTGAAGACCCATCTTTTTTAGGTACCAAGATAATAGGAACAACACATGGGCTAAGAGACTCACAAATGTAACCTTTATCTTGGAGAACATGAATTTGTCATTGAATATCTTTGGTCTCGTCAGGATTGGTACGATATGGTGCACGGTTGGGCAGCGAAGCTCCTGGAATCAAGTGAATTTGGTGTTCCATCCCACAAATAGGTGGTAATCCAGGTGGAACATCTTGAGGAAACACATCCATGAATTTCTGCAAAAGGTTAGCAACCGCAAGTGGCAAAGAAGGAGGCATATCCTAAAATGAAAACAGAACTTCTTTGCAAATAATCGCATAGCATTGAATAGTGTTCAGATCAAGTTCAGCAATATCAGATTTGCTAGCAAGCAAACAAGGATTTTTCAAACGAATTTCAGTAGCATGATTCGAATCAGATTTAGTATTAGTCTTATGTGGCATAAAATCTGCAGCAACAATCTGATTTTCACTCTTATGTTTCTCCTCGTTTTTTATTCTACTAGCTCTAGCAAGATCATCTTTTAATATTTGTTCAGGAGTCATAGGTTTGAGACCAATTTTATTTCCATCGTGCATAAGAGAATACTGATTAGTTTTACCATTATGAACATATTCTCTATCAAATTGCCAAGGTCTACCAAGTAACAAAGAACAAGCTTGCATAGGTACAACATCACAATCAACAAAAACAGAATATGCACCAATAGTAAAATGCACACGTGTAGTTCTTGTTACCTTGAGCTTCCGAGAGCTCTGAAACCATTGAATGTAATATGGATGTGTGCGCTGTCTTGTAGGGAGAGAAAGCTTCTCCACCATGTCAACGCTAGCCAGATTATTACAGCTCCCTCCATCAATGATGATCCTTATAGCTCGCTGTTTTACAACGCCTCTTGTTTGAAACAGATTGTGTCATTGATTATACTCAGATTTGCTCAATTGCACGCTCAACACACGATGTGCAACCAAGCTCTTGTACTGATCAGCAGTGTCAGCTTCCATTACCTCCATCTCTCTCAGAATCAGAATTGGCGCCATCATGTGCAACAATAAGGGCCAATATATCCTCATCAAAGTCACTTGAAGAATCATATTCTCCATCTTCACGCACCAACATCACACGTTTGGTCATGCATTCTCTTTCTACGTGACCAAAACACAAGCATTTGCGAAACTGAATGTTGCGCGTCTTCCCCGTAGAAGCCATCGAAGAGGAACTCCGAGGAGGACCAGCAGAAGGTGGTGCAGTAGCAGCAGGTGGCGCTCGTGGTGCAGACGCGGTGTACTTGGAGGTAGTAGGAGCTGGTGTAGCCCCACGAGATGGTGGTGTTGATTGCACGGAGACCATGATGATGTACGACCTGCGGAAATCTTCTCCATGGTGGTTGACGATCCTGCACTTCACGTTCAACTTTGCAAGCAAGATGAAACAAGCGAGTAATAGTGTTGTACTCCTTATAATCTAAAATATGTTGAATCTCTCTATTCAAACCACCAAAGAAACGTTCAAGCATAGCCTCATTATCCTCTACAATACCACAGCGAATCATCCCAGTTTGCAATTCTTGATAATAGTCGTCTACATAATTTTTTCCTTGTTCTAAGCGAGACAATTTTTTTATCAAATCACGTTGATAATGTGGAGGAACAAAACGAGTATGCATAGCAAGTTTTAAACCAACCCAAGTAGTAGGAATATTAGCATGATGTACTCTACAATGCTCAGACCACCAAATAGATGCAAAATCTGTCAACTCACAAGTAGCAGCACTAACACGCAAGTGATCAGGGTATTTTAAACATGCAAAGCGTTGTTTTACTTCCAATTCCCATGTAAGATACACATCATTATTATATCTACCCTCAAATGGCGGAATATTCAATTTAAGTTTTGCAACATGATCATCATCACGTACCAGCCGTGGAGGTGGGCAAGCGTTGCAGTTCAGTTGTCGTGGACGACCAGGTGCAGGTTGTTCGACCTCCTCACCGTCCAGCACATTCTCATCTACTCGCTCGTCCTCGTCCCCTTCATAGTCTTCGTATCCTTCATCAGAAGGCGCGTCAGGTGCTGCTGCTGCATCGGGAACGGTACCCGTAGGCACCTCTGCACAGGAATGGGCGTGCGCGTTGTCGCACGTTGTCGCGAGGTGGCGGCAACCGAGTCAAGATCTCCTGGAACTTGGCGTCGAGCTTGGAGTTGAAAGCTGCCTCGAGGCCATCCAGCTTGCCCAACTCTTCAGTGAGTTTGCCGTCCATGTCACCAATGCGCGCATCAACATCGCGTGCATGCCCGCCCAAAAGGTGGGTGAAGTGAGCATGCAACTCCTCACTCGTCATCTTGGCCGGGTCAACAGTGGCCGGGGTAGGTCCTGTCATGATTAGTACGCAAAAAGCACAAATGTATATGCCTACAACTACGGAATATGGTGGTTCACGCATAATTCGTCAAGCAAAATACAAAGCTCTTACAAGTTCTTACCAAACAGGAGGAAGGTGATACGGCAACCAACAAGGATCAGCGTCTCCAAAGATTGCCAAAGCGATTACCAGGTCTCGACACAGTGCACGTGGAGACAATATGTAGAGTTGTAGGAAGGCTAATATGGTAGCAAATAGCAATTGTCAAAACAACAATGCAATATTAAAAGTATTCTCAACAACGGTACTGTGCTGGCCCTAGGCTAGTCCGTACTAGAGACGCGACCCTAGAACACGAATGAGGTCACGAAGCGGCACACAATGCAGGATGTAGTGATATATGGTGGCAGTTGGCTCCAAGAAGCACAAAGCAATAGCTCAAAAGCAAGATATAAGTGAAGAACACAGAAATTTCCGGGTAGTAAACTTAAAGGTGAAAAATCTCAACCTTCCCGATGTTTTTTTGTCAATTATGAGAGTTCGAAAAGGCGTACAACACCGAAGTGGTTGTGGCTAGATAGAACTTTTTCTCCTGGTGATTTTGAGTGGTCGAATGTTGAAAACGAATTTCGTATGCAAAAGTTATCCTCGGTCAAAGTTTGTTGTCAAAACTGCCCAATTCGTACTAAAATCGACCTGACTAGTGGAAATCGTGGTCAACCCAACATGGATGCGGATTTGACTCTTTTTTTTGCAACTTTTTTTTGCAACTTTTTTCAGCTTTTTTTCTCTCCTTCACAAGTCTTTACCGGTGGCCGAAACTTATCTCACAGAAAATTAGAAGGCAACAGTTAAGAGGGAAAAACAATAAAACCTAATTCTACAAGGAATCTGTCGGGGCAGAGAAACAACACGAATCTGTGTCGCGGTAGGAAACATGGTATATGGAAGATGTATATGATGGTGGCGGAAACGATCTGGTGGATGTATATGGCAGTGGCGGAAGTATATATGGTGGGTGTATATGGCAGTGGCGGAAGTATATGGTGGTGATGATCTGCGAGCGATGCGAGTATGCGGCGGCGGCGTAACTACTATGACCAGAACTCGAAACTCTAAAGGAGCTAGAGGCTAAGACCAACAACTCGACACGAAGATGCAGACATAAATTCAAATATGCAAAACTGAAAAAGATAATGCAAGACGTGGCAGGGGCTATGGGACGGATGATCTAAATCTATTTTTTTTCTTTTTCGTGGTTTATGGGTATGATGGCAGATGCAATCTACACTAGGAAAATTGTAAAATCTCACTGAACAACCTGAAATTTGATACCACTTGATAGGTCTCAGGTGGCTGATCTTTCGGTGAGACGAGGATAAGTTGATTTGTTGGTGGAGTTCGTGCTTGACTATCCGACTAGATGTGCAAAGCTCGTGCGCCAATGCAATCGCTAGGAAAATCTCCGGGAGATACTGATCTTGCGGATGCACGATCAGCATGACCAGCGAGGGTCCAATTCCTACCTGAAATCGATAACAAGTAAGAACTAATGATGCAATCAGAATATTATGGATATAGATGGAAACTTTATTGAATAAGGTGGGATTCTGAATAGTCGGTCTTGTTTTGGGCGTTGGCCTCAAAAGAAGTACACGAGAGTTGCAGCAATGGCTAACTTTTAGTCTGATCAAAGTCCAAGTCTAAACGTGATGGCTTTGGGGGTATTTAAAGGAGGAACAGGTGGGGTTTCGACCAGCCATACGTATGGTGGTCGAACCAAACCCTAGAAGGCCTCCCCCTTTGATAAACACTCTAAAAAATGGCTAACTTAATTCCTGCGAAAATAACATGGGCCTGGCCCAAAACTAAAGGTGACACAGCACCATATTATGCTATGGATGAAATTATGAAGTGGGAAACTCTATATTTCATCCATGTCTTCATCTCTTCTTATGGTGGCTTCAAAGTTCTGAAATCTCCACTTGCGGTGTCCTCTTCAATCCTCAAATGCTTGCTGCCATCTCCTCCATATGTGATCATGCTCCAATACTTGTCTTCCTCATCCATGCTAGGTCCATCATTCCTAAGAGTAACAAACATATCTGATTTAGGCAGCATCATATTCGCATGTATGTGAGGAATAGTTCCAAGAAATGAAAGTACATGATAGTTAAGTTGTTTAGCACGAGCTCGAGTGATTGGTCCTTGTATTTGTGTGGCTGTAGGTACATCGGTTGTATCAATAGATGGGATGTCCTCATCAAATACTATAGCCCCTCTGAACACAGACATCATATAATCTAGGGATTTCTATTTTGTGCCCTCGGGTCCTTAGTTGTGCTCAGTTTTCCCTAGCTCCTTAGTTTTTCCTCAGTTTTCCCCAAGTCCTTGTTTGAAATGCGCAAAAGCAGCTCAGACGGCAGGATTCCCGTTTAGTTGACCGTTCCGTGCTGACGTGTGGGGCCACGTCGTGTGGGCCCGCGTCGCGTGGGGATGGTAGAAAGGGACCGCGTGGGACAGGACGAGATAGCGTTTGGTTGCACGTGAGCAGGAGCTGGGTTTTGTCTCTCTCGGCCCAAATTTGCATTTTCCCTTTTAAGAGTACCTTTTCCGCCTCCTTCTCTCTGCCTTTTTTCATCTAATTAGTATCAAATCTAGAGAAGCTTGCATTTCTGTCTTTCTTCAATTATTATTTGTGCCTTTTGGCCCTCGTTGTTTTCCCAATATGGCAACAAATCTAGTAGGGAGCCCAATCTAGTACTCCATCTGGTCCATATATATGTAGCTAAATCTATAAGCAAATCTACAGGGAATGTACGATAAATTCACACGGTCATATAGTAGAATAGGGATAGATAATAAGGATCCCTCCCTAGATAATAAGCTGCATACAGCAGCCAAACATAGTAACAGGTTCGAGGTTCTTCACAGCACCATCATACTAACAACATAACAACAAGGGATCCCTAGCTAATAACAAAGGGATCCCAACAACAAATTGGAGGAGGCAGCAGCAGCAGCACACGTCCAGGACTCCGCCTACCCCATCTGCCTCTGCTTCCACTTGTTGCTCCCCTTGGGAGCCTTGGGCTTGAGCGGAGGCATGCGCCTGGCGGAGATCTCCACCCGCTGGATGCTGCGGAGGTGCATGCCGAGCGCCATGTGCTTGGCGCGGAAGGAGTGGGGGTTCACCGACGCGCCGACCTTGGGGTTGTTGTTGCCGATGTTCTCGGCATGCGTGAGGATGCAGTTGAAGTCAGTTCCGTCGAGCCTCCTAGTGCAGAAGGGGCACCTGTTGATACCCTTGGCGAAGTAGGAGACGTATTGGCCGACCTGCAGCCTCCGCAGCACCTGGCAAGTCTTGATGTCATGGTGCTCGTCGTCGCTGCCGACATCGCTGCCAGACAGTTGATCCATATCAAACGTGAACTATTAGTACACAGAAATGGTTCGCTGAACCCTCCCTGTAAAAATCTGTGCCCACCGATTCATCATAGGCAAAGAAACAGATTCCACATCTGAACTTGAACACATTCCAGATTATTTGCAAAATTAAACGGTTGATATCTTTTGATTCGTGCATAAAATAACTGATTGAGATCCTATGACTACTTGCATAAATTAACTGATTGAGATCCCATTATTACTTGCATAAATTAACCGAACGGCCGAACCCCAAATCTTAAACGAAATCAAGGAGGGATCAAAGCAAATATTAGCCCAATACTCATCCATCCACAGATCCATCTACACCAGCGAAAATAGGGTTCAAAAAGGAATGAGGAACAAAAAAAGGAAGCAAACCGTAGTTACCTCGTTCCATGCGTCCTCCATGGAGGTGTCGTAGGGGTTCGGGGGCGGGACGTACGGCACATACTCGTAGGGGCCATATCCCGGCGGGATCTGACCACGACCGACGGTAGCAGCCTCCGATGCACCGGCGGAGGAGGCGGCGATGTCCGTTGAGGGGACGGCGACGACGTCCGTTGAGGAGACGGCGTCGAAGAGGGAGGCGTCGCGCTTGGAGCCGACGGCGCCGTGGACGATGGGATTGGCATTCTCCTTGTCCATCTCGCCGGCACAGGAGAGGGAGAGGGAGAGGGAGAGGGTTTTTTGCTTTGGAGAAGATGATGGGACGTGAGAGAGGCGGCGTTGCGTGGGCGAGTGAGAGTGACATAGATAGTGGGAGGAGGCATCTATAAAGGCGAGGGGTGGTTAATGCGACCCGCGTCCTACGCGTCCACCGCTGCACGTCTGCACGTCTTGGACTTCTGCAATGCGACACGCGTCCACGGTTGCACGTCTTCGACTTCTGCACCGCGACCCGCGTCTACGCGTCAACAATTGCACGTATTCCATTTTTGCACCGCAACACGCGTCCTCGAGTCTAACCCTGGAAATTTAGATATAATCAGGTATAACCTCGAGTATTATACTAACATTTTTTGTGTGCTCAGTTTTCCCCTTGAGTACTAATACTGGCTAGTGCAATATGCTCAGTTTAACCCTCAAGTGGCTGGTCAACAGAGAGTCAACAAATGGGATTAACTAGTTAAATGAGTCATTTAATGTGCAAAAAAATCCGAAAAATAGTGGCACATACTCACGGAGTCTTTACCACAAATTGCCAGTTCTCAAACCATAGATAAGTCATAGATAAATCAAGTTTTACCACAAATTGCCACTTCTCAAAGGCCTTCTCAAATCACCTAGTAGCTATGAAGGTGCATGGTTTTCCACAATAAGCCCTTCCCAAAACAGCTTTCCCCAAAACATACTTTGTCTAAATGAGACCACAATTCTCACACTCATGTATATTTGTATTGCAAATAGTTTGAGATAGGCTAAGATGGGTTTGATTATACAAAACACGCATTTTCCATTTTTTAAATCTCATATTTGAATCCCTTAGTCTGTTTATTACATATGTGCCCTTGGTTTCTTGATAATACTGAGTTTTGCCCTCTCCCTCCACAAATTCTCTCACACGTGCAACATTGCCCTGATTGGTCTAGCCCATGTCACGCGGATCGTGCCCGCCGACCGTTGATCGTATGATCTAACGGGCAGGATAACCCCTCTCTCTCTGTGTCGGCGGTTACCTTCCACTCTCTAAGTATGCTAAAGGGCGGTTTTCTGTATTCATTTTCACGCGCTAAAAATTATAAACTCTTTTAGGCATTACTTTTCACGCAAAAAATGATAAACCATCACCGATTTATTGTAGCCATTAATTTTCACGCAAAAAATGATAAACCATCACCGATTTGTTGTAGCCATTAATTTTCACGAAAAAATGATAAACCATCACCGATTTGTTGTATCCATTACTTTTCACGCAAAAAATGATAAACCATCACCAATTTCTTGTAGCCATTACTATTCACGGTAAAAATGATAAACGAACCAATCTATCTATCTCTGTATTTGATGTTTGGAAGGGTTCACCATCTACTTATGTTAACTTTCGAGGTTTTGACCTGAAAAAAATGGGTATTATAAAGGGAAATAAAAGTTCAAAAAAAATGTAAAAACGAAACAATCTACCTATCTTTGTATAGAAGATCGTCTGTATGATTTTTGAGGTCATTTAGAGAAGGTAGAAAAAATCCCTTTTGAGAAGGTCCAAAAAACCTAACTTGTTACAAAAGCTGGTTTCAGTGAGACCTAACCAAATTTGGCATACATTATGCCATATCTATAACAACAAGGAATATCTAAAAGGGAAAGTTTCATAAAATTTGAAATTTAGGGCGAAAATGATGCCATACATGATGCTGTTTTTCGAGGTTTTGACCTGAAAATCAATTGGGTATTATAAAGGGAAATAAAAAGTTCGAAAAATGTAAAATCGAAACAATCTATCTATCTATGTATAGAAGATCAGCTGTATCAAATTTGAGGTCATTTAGAGAAGGTAGAATAAATCACCTTGTTAGAAAAGCTGGTTTCAGTGAGACGAAACGACATGCGTTTAAGCAAAGTGATTTTTTCGAACATCTCCAAATGACCCCAAATTTTCCATACGCGATGACATATGTGTAACAACAAGGAAACCTATCTAAAAAGTGTCAAAAAAGTTTGCCTAACCGTGTAGCTCTATCAAAAAGAACCTCACCATGGCGCTAGTATAATTTTGGGCTTAGTTACAAACTTTCGTTACCTAACCTTCAACACGAAACTTGTTTCAAATCACTTTTGGCGTACAAGAAACAAATCCCACCTTGATTCGAGCACCACATCCTCCAAATGATGTCGATGCCAATATCGGCATGGTCAGAACGGCTATGCTCGCCGCCAGTTCTAGGTCACCATCGGGATGCACCCTCAGTCCCGTCCCCTCATTCGATCACTGACACACCAGAGATACCGCCGAGGCCAATGCCGAACGTACATGTTGATGCCAATGCCGAACATGCATGCACGCCGTTGTGGGCACGGCCACGCCGCCCCGCTATGCTAGACGCCACAGACCACCGCGAGGTCTTTCCCTTCGCCACCACACTCTTCTAGTACCGATCTATACACGCTAGAAAGGAGAGACACTAGTTTTCTCTACATTGCTCGCGTTCGTGTCGGACACGGTCAGTCAAAGTTTTGAGGTAGTCGTCGATGTCGTCGACCATTTCTTCTCTTCTTTGCATGGTTAAACGCGTCTAGTTCATATCTATCTAATGCGTCTAGTCTCGCCTCATGCAGTTCTTTGTGGACGTCGATCTCATTTCGGCACCCCGCATGCCACCTCCTCCGTGCCATCGCTGTAGAGCTCCTTTAAAAATCTATTCCTACCCGTGTATTGCCCCTTGTATCAGCGCCATGGCCCACTTGTCATTCGATATACCGAAGCCCCACTCCTGCGCGTTTTGGTCAGGGATACAGCGATGCTTACGGTCAAACAAATATGGATGGTCTGATGTGTCTTAGCGGGCTCTACGTGGCCCCACTAGTCAGAAGATAACGGTCAACCGTCGGGCAACCGACCGTTACAACACCTGTGATGGTTTCAGACAAGGTCTTGGGGAAAACTGAGGAAAAACTTAGGAGCTGAGGAAAACTGAGCACAACTAAGAAAACCAAGGGCACGAAAATAGAAATCCCTATAATCTATGTTCCAACCGTTACACCACGAAGCACTGGTCTATAAACAATTATTAACTAAAATACAGACCAAAGCATTAAGATAGATGATGGTGTTGTTATTCCAAGTGGATCACTAAACGAATAATGTAGTCCCCTTGATGTCACTGGTTTTCACGCATAGGCGTTGTTTACCACACATCTCACCTTCAACTATGATCGATCCTCAAGGTCTTGGGTACCTGACAAGTCTTTGAATTGAGTTAAGAGACAATCATACAGATACAAATCTCATATGAATCACCACACAATATTCCCATGTAATTAGATGCACATAATTGTCACGGGGCAAATCCTCAACTCGCAGCGCGTGAGGACTACTCACTCATAGTAACAAGACCAATGAAATAAAACATTGTAGAATTACATAGATCAATACCAAATATCCTTATAGGGTTGCCAATCCTGAGAAGATCCCAATTTACAAGGTATGGCTACGACTATAACTTGGGATGGAGGTGTAGATGATGAACTATGGTGGAGGTGAAGCGGTGGAACTTCCTCGGGGTGTGTTTGTGATGCAATCTGGGAATGGAACCCCTCTGTGCGTCAGCTGGAGTCTCGAATATATATATATAAGGGTCTTCACGAAAGTTGTTCTTTTTGAACAGGCAAAGGCAGTATCATATGGTACGAGCGGGCGGTATGGACGAGCATGTACCAACGATTGTTAACACTTTTGGATGTGTCTCCTCGACCGCAGTTGACTTGTGAGTATTGGGGAACTCATTATTGTTCTCTTTTTGCTCCAGATTTCACCAAAAAACGTGATTTCCTGTATCACACAAGTTAAAACAAGGATTTGCATATCTTTGCAATAATTAGTCATTAATAACAAGGCTAGAGATATATTTCTTCAACTTCTTGACTTTATATGCGATTTAAACACGGATAAATATGGTTGTTGTCACAACCATCATTAGTTCACAAAGCGCATTATACAATTTTTTAATGGGGTACTGATGCATGTAAAATGAATACATGAACTTTGCACTTTATTGCAACATATTACCAAATATTTGCATCTTATATAATGTTATTCACATGTTTTATGATGTTTTAGGGGATTTTCTAAACAATCCTCTCTCCTTCGGTTCTAATTTTGTTTGGCAGAAAACGCCTCTTTTTAGTGTTTTTGACATTACTGGACTTACGGGACTCCAAAAAGGGCAAGGTCATGGGCCACGCTTCGGAAATTTCAAGACGAACAAAATTAGCTAAAGTGGGCCACCAGGAGGTCAACAGTACGGGAAAAAGGGCAGGTGGCGCGCCCACCCCCTTTGGGTGCGCCACATGGGTCCTTTCCCACCTCGTCCGCCTGATTCGACTCAATCATGTGCCCACCGACTTGTTTTGACCTAAAAACCACTATATATATGACCCCCAGGGGTTTCATCGAGGCTACAGTGGCGGAGATAAAAAACACATAAACAGAGAGTCAGCAGGCCACCGTCGGCGGAGATCGGAGGGGGAAATGCTACCGGAATCATCTCTGGTGGACTCCACCCCCTCTGATGAAGGCATCAACACCATCTTCATCATATTCATCATCATCTATGGCAACACCATCTTCATCTACCCGTTGTAATCTCTTGGAAAACATGATGTGTGAGGAAATCTATCGTTTTCCCATGATATATTGTACCTCCGTGTCTTTGTTTGAGTAGTGACTCGTTCATGGAAATTGTAAGATAGTTTGTGATGGTTGCATATAAGTAATTGTTATCTTCTATGATGATCTCTTGCACCGATATATGAGTGCACACATATGTTGCGGAATGCATGATGTTATCACCGTTACATGATGATAGGGAGAGGGACATCGGGAGCTGACAGAAACCTCGTCCTAATTCTTAAATATGCATGTAGTATTACCATGGTTAATCAAACGGGGGGTTTTACTTTGGGGACCTGTAAACTTATAGCGGTTGTTGAACTTTATGTCTGAATAATTCCTATGTTTGCTCATACCTATGGCCTCAGGATCAATCACTAGGGGTATATTTGCGCATATCCATGGCTACACCTATCTATGGCTCCTCTCTAGAAGAAACAATAAAAAGACAATCTTTGTGCTTCACTAATTATGACAACCACGAAAATGAAGTAGCAATTTGCTAGAACACTTACTCCCTTGAGTTACTCCACTTTACTCCACTTCATCTCATTTTACTTTATTGCACTCTATTTTTCTTGCACTAGTTTTACTTCTTGCATTTTAATTTCAACACTTATAGTTCATAGTAAAAACCTCTTCACACACACACACACACACCATATCTCCTAGCTTTGCATAGAAAGCCATATAAGTGGGTTATAGGGATTTAGAGAATAGATAGTTTACTTTCAGCTCCTCGTGGGTTCGACACTCAAATACTTATCGAATTTTACTGCGGTGATCCCCTGCACTAGGGGGTTATCAATATACTTTTCTGGCGCCGTAGCCGGGGAGAGTAGCGCTAGAGGCTTCTATTCTTGTTTGCATTGCTAGTTTACTTTTAGTACCTTTATTTTAGAAAATGTAAAATACCAAAAATACTACTGTTATGAGCACAAGTATGAATATCAATGACACTTTGCTCATGTACTTGAATGTTGCTGAGATTGCTAAGAAACATAGAGAATCACAAGAAGGAATAATATTTGAACATTTCTTGAAAATTTTAAATTATATTGCTATTGAGTTGCTTGACATCATGAAGATAAAAACTGTTGCTCTGAACAAAATTTTATACACTTTGAATTTCAATGTTGATACCATGGAGAATATGTTATTGCATCTTATCATAGGTGTGATTATGCTCATTTAGGGATGGAACAAGTAGAGCCATTTGTTATTTATATGGCAACCTCTGAATTAGACACCTTCATTTATGAAGATGAAACTTGCCCTGTAGCTTTCAAATTTAAAAGTTCGATCATTGGTATCCTTAATTATTGTAAAACCAACTACATCTATGTGGTTGAATTTCAATAGAGGGGCGCGGCTGCCCAAGAGAGAACTATTATTTTGTAGGGAGAAGATGATGAAAGCATAAGCTTGGGGATGCCCATGCATAACCAAGAGGAAAACAAAGAACAAAAAAAGAAGGGGTTTGACAAAAGCATAAGCTTGGGGATGCCCATGCAACCCCAAGAAGAGCATGAAGAAGAATAGCCCTTCTTATGGTAACACACAAATTCCTATGAACACCCCTTCTTATAATATTGATGATGATCAGCTATGTGATATAAGCTTTTCTATTTTATGGGAAGATCATGATGATGTAAAAGACATAGATGATATCATAAGATTATTAGATGATTTGTCTTTATGTGGTGATTCTATTCACAATTATGTTGTTGAGTATACTCTTGACGCTTGCAAATTTTATGAAAGAGGAAGAGATAAGAGACATATTTATATTTCTATGTTATTTAAAATGCAAGCTAATGATTATTATATGCATTGGATATCATTAATTTTCTGTGATTTATTCAAATAAAAAATGCCAATGCATAGGAAGAGGGTGAGACTTAAAAGTTAATGGTTTGAAATCTTGTGATGTGCTCCATATGCTTTCAAGTAACTTTTAATTTTAGAACCCATTTATGTCCTTGTCAAATAGCTTTACTTCTTATTACATATTAATGAGTTTATAAGTTTTAATAAAACAAATATATAAACTATGGAAGAGTAAATGAGAAGTATGAGCAATGAAGAAATTGGGGTCGACCTTGAGCATGTATTGTGCATGCCAATGGAATCATTGCAAAGTCTATATAATTAAAACTATTACTATTGTATAAAAAATAAAAAGAGTGTTTCCTTTATTTATATATGTTATATTATTGAGTAAAATGGTTTACATATAATTCCTATAGTTCCTATCTTGGTATAAATTATCATATCATTTGTTTGGAGAACTAACAATTTTGTAGGTAGTGGAGTATCATGGAGATGAAAATATTTATTTGATTGTGATGAGTAACATGATATGATGAGGAAGAAATAGAGGACCATAAGTATCAAGATCATAAGCTTGGGGATTCCCATGGATCCCTGATGACCCACAAGTATAGGGGGTGTATCGTAGTATCTTCGATAAGTAAGAATGTCGATCCCAACGAGGAGCAGAAGGTGTTGACAAGCAGTTTCGATGAAGGATTCACTGTAAATGCTCACAGACAAGTATTCAGGGGGTTTAGATGTAACAGTTGAATAAAGTACGAGTAAGTAAAGTGCGAGAGTAACAATTGCAGCGAGTGGCCCAATCCTTTTTAGCACAAAGGACAAGCCGGTTTGTTTACTTATAATGACCAAACGTTCTCGAGGACACACGGGATTTTAGTCTAGTGCTTTCGCTACATACGGCTAAATAATCTTCATTGTTGTGATAAGTGTTGTGTGGGTGAACCTATGCTAATGTACCGCCCTTCCTAGGACTAATACATACTTGTGATTATACCCCTTGCAAGCATCCGCAACTACAAGAAAGTAATTAAGAATTAAATCTAACCACAGCCTTAAACTCTGAGATCCTGCGATCCCTCCTGCATCGATATACCAATGGGGGTTTAGGTTTCTGTCACTCCGGCAACCCCGCAATTGGCAAACGAGTACAAGATGCATTCCCCTAGGCCCATAAATGGTGAAGTGTCATGTAGTCGACGTTCACATGACACCACTAGAAGAATAACACCACAACTTAAATATCACACCATTGAATATTACTCAACCATAGTTCACTACTAACATTTAGACTTCACCCATGTCCTCAAGAACTAAACGAACTACTGACAAGACATCATACGGAACATGATCAGAGGTGATATGATGATGAATAACAATCTGAACATAAACTTGGTTCAATGGTTTCACTCAATAGCATCAACAACAAGTAGGAATCGATACCGGGAGAGTTTCCCCTATCAAACAATCAAGATCAAACCCAAATTGCTACGGCGGTGGCGGTGTCCAGCGGTGATGACGGCGGTGATGATGGTGGAGATGATGATGATGGTGATGGCGATGATGTCCAGCTCGATGACGGTGTCGATGGCGTCGATTTCCCCCTCCCGGAGGGAATTTCCCCGGCGGATTCCTGCCCGCCGAAGAGCTCTTTTCTCTCTGGTGTTCTCCGCCCCGCAGAGGCGGCTGTAACTCTTCGCGAGGTACCCTCTGTGGCTTAGGTCTTCGGGACGAAGGGTTTGGCAAAGAAAAGGAGGCGAAAAGGGTCGTGGGCCCCCCAGACCATAGGCCGGCGCGGCCAGGGCCTGGGCCGCGCCGCCCTAGGGTGTGGGCCCACCCTGGCTGCTCCTGGCTCCTCCTTCTGGCTTCCTTTGTCATCTTGAAAAATAGGATTTTTGGTATAATTTCCTTCCAGAGTTGATCTTCCGAAATATTGCGTTCTGACGGTGCTTTTTCAGCGAGAATCCTGGCTCCGGTGTTCGATCCTCCAATAATGATGAAACATGCAAAATAGATGAAATAACATAAGTATTGTGTCCCAATATGAAATATATCAATGAATAACAGCAAATTATGATATAAAATAGTGATGCAAATTGGACGTATCAACTCCCCCAAGCTTAGACTTCGCTTGTCCCCAAGCGGCGAGCTCGATAGACATGACCACATGTTTATGGAGTGAAGAGTCGATAAATAAAATACGGACAAGAAGCATCATATTCGTTCACACAGGACATTATAGTAAACAACCTCTTATAACTCATATTGAAACAAGTATAAGGTAATCACAAGTAAAGGTGCATGAGAAATCATGATTGGTGATGGCAAACTTCGTTCTTGGTCAGAGAACAATTAACAGATTATATCTCATTGAGCAGCGCTCCCATGTTAAAGTTTATAAGGCACAACTTGCATACTCAATCATAATGGTTTTCTCATGATCATTGATAACTTGCAAAGCTATATTCATTCAGATAAAACTTGTACTAAACAAAGAAGAATAAAAGACATGATGTAGCAAATCACAATATAATGGTTTGATCACAACTACTCAAATGCTTGCTTGAGATGGAGGGAAATAGGTTCTTGACTCAGCATAAAGTAAAAGACAGGCCCTTCGCGAGAGGGAAGCAGGGATTAAATCATGTGCTAGAGCTTTTTCAATTTTTGCAATCATATAAAGAGAATAAAAGTAACATTTTGAGAGGTGTTTGTTGTTGTCAACATTTGGTAGCGGGTACTCTAACCCCCTTGCCGGACAACCTCCTAAGAGCGGCTCCCATATTATTTTTATTTTGTGTGGCACTCCTTCCAACCTTTCTTTCACAAACCATGGCTAACCGAATCCTCGGGTGCACCAACAATCTCATACCATGAAGGAGTGCCTTTTTATTTTAGCTTTATTATGATGATGACACTCCCCCCAACCTTCGCTTACACAAGCCATGGCTAACCGAATCCTTCGGGTGCCGTCCATCAATCACATACCATGGAGGAGTGTCTATTTAGTTTAATCAATTTGGGACTGGGAATCCCATTGCCAGCTCTTTTTGCAAAATTATTGGATAAGCGGGTGAAGCCACTAGTCCATTGGTGGAAGTTGCCCAACAAGATTGAAAGATAAAACACCACATACTTCCTCATGAGCTATGAAACATTGACACAAATAAGAGATACTAAGTTTTGAATTGTTTAAAGGTAGCACATGAAGTATTTACTTGGAATGGCAGAAAATACCATGTAGTAGGTAGGTATGGTGGACACAAATGGCATAGGTTTTGGTTAAGGTTTGGATGCACGAGAAGTATTCCCTCTCAGTACAGGTCTTTGGCTAGCAAGGTTAATTAGCAAGCATAAGAGTCGAGGGAAACAAACAAATATACATGTGATAGAAACAATCATGCATCTTCCTTGTAAGTACAAACAATTTTAACTTCAGAATAATAAGCTATGAGCTAACAAGAAAGACAATGAAACATCTACATGTATTTCTCTTTTCTATTTAAACCTCAAAGTGTTGTTGCTATTGACCAATGCTAAGTTTGCCAAAACCAAATAGATTTATTCAATGCTCCCAAAGTGATACCAATACTAACAACAAGGTGAATCATATAGTAGAGATTGCAAACTAAAATAAGATGTGCAATATGTAAATGATAAGACTTCTCATTAATATTCCATAACGATAACTCACACCAAGGGATACATAGATAACCAACTAAAGGAGAGATACTTCCAAACGCAACCCATCTTATATGATAACTTCCCTACTCATGATATGATACTACTTGACAATAAAAGTAAAAGGTAGTGATAATGTGATACCGCGGCACTCCCCCAAGCTCGGAACAAACAAAGGGGATGCCAATACCGATGATGAATTACTCCTGCGGCGATGGTGGTGATGAATTCCCGTCATCAAACTTCCAAGGAAGAGGCTCTCCATCAAGAAACGACATCTTGGTCTCGGGGATCCTGAAACTAGCAAGACGGCTTATGTATTTAAACCTGTTTTCATACTCACGGTTCTGATTCTGAAAATCATAGAGTTGTGCTTGGAGCTTGTTGGTGGTGTCGTGAAGTGAGAGGATGTCGCTCCAAAGCTTTGCAGTTTCCTTCTCATGTTCGGCAATGAGTTCGAGACACAATCTGTGGAAGATATCCACCTCACGCTCAGCCATCTTCTTGTACTTGAAAACCTCTTGTTCTAGCTTCTCCATCCTGTCTTCCGAGGCTTCCTTCTCCTTTAGGACCCTGGACATCCTTGACTTGCAGTTCTCCTTCAACGAGCAGCAACTCCTTGGGGTGCATCCTCAGCTCCTCCATGTACAACTTGCCAACATCCTTGCTTTGGAGCTGTCCTTCGGAGTTTCCGACGAAGACATGATGGCTCTAGATCCGAAGCAAATCCTGGCAGAAACAACTCGAAACAAAACACGTCGAAAACACGATATACGGACCTCCGGGGTCCGGGGATTATATAGCAAAATTTTTCACGACGAACGGAAAGTACCGGATCGAACCGAGTCGGAAAGGGGCGGCCAGGGGCGGCCAAACCATAGGCCAGCGCGGGCCCCGGGTCAGGCCGCGCCGCCTATGGTGGCACCCCCTCGTGCGTCCTTTCCACTCCGTTTCGAACTCGTAATTTCTCATATTTTCCAAAAACAGCAAAAATATAGTTCAGAAAGTAAATTGCGTACTTTTCATTACCGATCTTTATTACCTATTCAAAGTCGAGTTACGGCGTCTTGTCAATTTGTCCTTTGATGAAAGCTTCCGGTGTTTCCACTTGAATAATATCAACATCAACATTATAGGAATCACCCGAGATATAATGCTTGAGTCTTTGTCCATTCACCACTTGCGTAGCATTGCCTTGGAGAGAGCTAATTTTGATTGCTCTGAACGATACACCTCCTCGACAACATATGGTCCTTCCCATTTCGAGAGTAATTTCCACTGCAAAGAATGCGAGACGAGACCGATACAATAGGACTTTATCCCCAATATTAAATTCTCTTTTGATAATCCTCCTATCATGCCATTTTTTAACTTTCTCTTTAAAGAGTTTAGCATTCTCATAAGCTTCACTTCTCCACTCATCTAGAGAACTCAATTGCAACAACCTCTTATCACCGGCAAGTTTAGGATCTTTATTTAATTCTCTAACAGCCCAATAAGCTTTGTGCTCTAGTTCTAGAGGTAAATGACAAGCTTTCCCATAAACCATTTTATAAGGTGACATTCCCATGGGATTTTTATAAGCAGTTCTATAAGCCCAAAGTGCATCCTTCAATTTACTAGCCCAATTCTTTCTAGTTTTATTAACGGTCTTTCCCAAAATAGATTTAATCTCTCTATTTGATAATTCTACTTGACCACTAGTTTGAGGATGATAAGCAGAAGCAATTCTATGATTAATACCATACTTAGCAAGAGTTTTTCTAAAACCTCCATGAATAAAATGAGAACCTCCATCAGTCATAATATATCTAGGTACTCCAAATCTAGGAAAAATAATATCTAAGAGCATTCTTAAAGAGGTCTCACCATCAGCACTTTTTGTAGGTATAGCTTCCACCCATTTAGTAACATAATCAACAGCAACAAGTATATGAGTGTTACCTTCCGAAGACGGAAAAGGTCCCATGAAGTCAAATCCCCAACAATCAAACGGTTCAATAACAAGAGTATAATTCATAGGCATTTCATTGCGTCTGGAGATATTACCAACCCTTTGGCATTCATCACAAGATAAAATAAACTTTCTCGCATCCTTGAAGAGAGTTGGCCAATAAAAACCTGATTGTAAAACCTTTTGCGCGGTTCTTTCTCCGGCGTGATGTCCTCCATAAGCACTACCATGACATTTACTCAATATCTCCTGTTGTTCATATTCAGGGACACACCTTCGCATAATACCATCCACTCCTTCTTTATATAAGTGTGGGTCATCCCAGAAATAATGCCTCAAGTCATAAAAGAATTTCCTCCTTTGCTGAGCTGAAAAGGTTGGAGGCAAGTACTTGGAAACAATAAAGTTAGCATAATCAGCATACCAAGGACTGTCTCGCGAGCTCACCTTTATTACAGCCAATTGTTCATTTGGAAAACTATCATTAACAGAGCAGGATCATAAGCAATATTTTCCAATCTAGACAAATTATCAGCAACAGGATTATCAGCACCTTTCCTATCTACAATATGTAAATCAAATTCTTGCAAAAGAAGTACCCATCTAATAAGCCTCGGCTTAGCATCTTTCTTTGTCATTAGGTATCTAATTGCAGCATGATCAGTATGAATAGTAACTTTTGAATCAACAATATAAGATCTAAATTTATCACAAGCAAAGACTACAGCTAATAATTCCTTTTCAGTTGTAGCATAATTTCTTTGAGCAGCATCAAGAGTTTTACTAGCATAATGAATAACATTCAGTTTTTTATCTACTCGCTGTCCAAGAACAGCGCCTACAGTAAAATCACTAGCATCACACATAATTTCAAAGGGTAAGTTCCAATCAGGGGGTTCAACTATAGGAGCAGTTGTTAAGGCTTTCTTAAGAGTTTCAAAAGCTTCCTTACAATCGTCATCAAAAACAAATGGTACATCTTTTTGAAGAAGATTAGTAAGAGGCTTTGAAATCTTGGAGAAATCTTTAATAAATCTCCTATAAAACCCAGCATGACCAAGAACACTACGAATACCTTTAACATCCCTCGGATAGGGCATCTTCTCAATTGCTTCAACTTTAGCTCTATCAACTTCAATACCTCTCTCAGAAATTTTATGTCCCAATACAATTCCTTCATTAACCATAAAGTGGCATTTCTCCCAATTAAGAACAAGGTTAGTTTCTTCACATCTCTGCAAAACTTTATCAAGGTTTCGCAAGCAACTATCAAAAGAATTCCCATAGACGGAAAAATCATCCATGAATACCTCTACAATACTTTCACAAAAACCATGAAAAATAGCAGACATGCATCTTTGAAAAGTAGCAGGAGCATTACATAAACCAAAAGGCATACGTCTATAAGCATAAGTTCCATAGGGACAAGTAAAAGTGGTTTTCTCTTGATCTTTAGCTTTAACAGCAATTTGTGAAAACCCAGAATAACCATCAAGAAAGCAAAAATGAGTATTTTTAGACAATCTTTCTAGCATTTGATCAATAAATGGTAAAGGGTAATGATCTTTCTTAGTAACTTTATTAACTTTTCGAAAATCAATGCACATTCTATACCCTACAACTACTCTTTGAGGAATGAGCTCATCATTATCATTAGGCACAACAGTCATACCTCCTTTCTTGGGAACGCAATGCACGGGACTAACCCATCTACTATCAGCAATAGGATATATAATACCAGCTTCAAGAAGTCGTAATACCTCATTCCTTACCACTTCCTTCATCTTCGGAATTAGACGACGCTGAGGTTCAACAACAGGCTTTGCATCATCTTCCATATTAATAGCATGTTGGCATATAGACGGAGAAATCCCCTTCAAATCATCAAGAGTGTAGCCAATAGCGCCTCGATGCTTCTTCAATATTTCCAATAACCTTTCTTCCTCAATCTCTGAAAGCTTAGAACTAATAATAACAGGATATATTTTCTTATCATCAATATGAGCATATTTAAGATTATCGGGTAAAGGCTTTAAATCAAAAACAGGATCTTCCTTTGGTGGCGGTGTTGTACCCAAATCTTCCACCGGTAAATCATGCTTGAGAATAGGTTGGCGAAGAAAAATTTCCTCAAGCTCATCTCTTTCTTTCCTAAAAATTTCGCTCTCGCTATCCTCCAAATGTTGCTGCAAAGGATTATTAGGAACAAGAACAATAGATGCACATTGCTCCATTTTAAAATCATTACTAGGCAAATCAGCTTTATAAGGAGTTTTAGTAAATTTAGAGAAGTTAAACTCATAAGATTCACCAGCAAATTTAGTCAAAATTTTCTCTTTCTTGCAATCTATAATAGCTCCACAAGTATTTAGAAAAGGTCTACCAAAAATAATAGGACAATAATCACTAGCAGAAGAACCAATTACCAAAAAGTCACAGGATATTTAATCTTACCGCATAAAACTTCCACATCTCGAACAATACCAATTGGAGAAATAGTTTCTCTATTAGCCAGCTGAATAACCACATCAATATCTTCAAGTTCACAAGAATCAATTTCGTGCATAATCTCCGTGTAAAGCTCATACGGAATAGCACTAACACTTGCACCAATATCACATAATCCATAATAACAATGATCACCAATTTTAACGAGATAGCATAGGAACACTAGCTTGTTTGGGTTTATTAGGATGTGAGACAATATTAGAAGCATCTTCACAGAAAATAATATGACCATCCTCCACATTTTCAGTCACAAGATCTTTAACTATTGCAACAGCAGAGTTCAACTTTTATTTGTTCTTCGGGTTCTACGGGTTTCTTTTCACTTTTATGAACCGCACTATTTATAACAGAGTACTCCTTCATTTTAGCGAGGAAAGGAGTTTTTTCAATATAAACTTCAGGAATAACATGATCAGCAGTTTCAACTACAACGCATTTATTAATAGATGAATCAATTTTATCTTTATACGGTTCATGATACTTATCAAAATTCTTCTTTGGCAATTCATAATGAGAGGCAAAAGCTTTATAAAGATTCTGACAACTTGAGAATCAAGAAAATATATATCACTAATATTACGTAATTTATCAGTATCCATAAAAGCTTCAATGCATTTATAATCATAAATTATACTGATTCTCTATCCTTATCGTTCTCCCAACCTTCAGTATTTTCTTGGATCCGATCAAGAAGGTCCCTTTTAAACTCTTCTTTGTTGCGTGTAAATGATCCAGAACAAGAAGTATCCAGCAAGGTCTTGTCTTGAAAAGAAAGTCTTGCATAGAAATTATCAATAATAACATTACCAGGAAGCTCATGAATGGGGCATTTGAGCATTAAAGACTTCAATCTCCCCAAGCTTGGGCAATACTCTCTCCATCATGAGGCCAAAAATTATATATGCGATTCCGATCCTTATGAATTTCACTTGGAGGATAGAACTTAGAATAAAACCGGGGCACAATATCATTCCATTCAAGAGAATCCCCATTATCCAGTAATTTATACCAATGCGCCGCTTTACCGGACAGCGACAAAGAGAATAGTTTCTTCCTCACTTCATCCATAGCAATACCTGCACATTTGAATAACCCGCATAATTCATGCAAAAACAGTAAATGATCACCAGGATGGACAGTTCCATCCCCTTCATAGCGGTTATCCATAACACGTTCAATAATTTTCATAGGTATTTTATATGGTATCACTTCCTCACCTGGCGCCTCATCCACTACCGTTGCAGTAGTAGTAGATTTCCCAAATAGAAATTGAAGAGAAGATCTCTCCATAATGACTTATAGCAGCAGGCAGAAATAAAATCAGCACAACAGTAAAGGTTTTCCTTACCAATTCCACTTACCAATAGCGCTTCACTCCTCGGCAACGGCGCCAGAAAATAGTCTTGATGACCCACAAGTATAGGGGGTGTATCGTAGTATCTTCGATAAGTAAGAATGTCGATCCCAACGAGGAGCGAGAAGGTGTTGACAAGCAGTTTCGATGAAGGATTCAATTTAAATGATCAAAGACAAGTATTCAGGGGGTTTAGATGTAACAGTTGAATAAAGTACGAGTAAGTAAAGTGCGAGAGTAACAATTGCAGCGAGTGGCCCAATCCTTTTTAGCACAAAGGACAAGCCGGTTTGTTTACTTATAATGACCAAACGTTCTCGAGGACACACGGGATTTTAGTCTAGTGCTTTCGCTACATACGGCTAAATAATCTTCATTGTTGTGATAAGTGTTGTGTGGGTGAACCTATGCTAATGTACCGCCCTTCCTAGGACTAATACATACTTGTGATTATACCCCTTGCAAGCATCCGCAACTACAAGAAAGTAATTAAGAATTAAATCTAACCACAGCCTTAAACTACGAGATCTGCGATCCCTCCTGCATCGATATACCAACGGGGGTTTAGGTTTCTGTCACTCCGGCAACCCCGCAATTGGCAAATGAGTACAAGATGCATTCCCCTAGGCCCATAAATGGTGAAGTGTCATGTAGTCGACGTTCACATGACACCACTAGAAGAATAACACCACAACTTAAATATCACACCATTGAATATTACTCAACCATAGTTCACTACTAACATTTAGACTTCACCCATGTCCTCAAGAACTAAACGAACTACTCACAAGACATCATACGGAACATGATCAGAGGTGATATGATGATGAATAACAATCTGAACATAAACTTGGTTCAATGGTTTCACTCAATAGCATCAACAACAAGTAGGAATCGATACCGGGAGAGTTTCCCCTATCAAACAATCAAGATCAAACCCAAATTGCTACGGCGGTGGCGGTGTCCAGCGGTGATGACGGCGGTGATGATGGTGGAGATGATGATGATGGTGATGGCGATGATGTCCAGCTCGATGACGGTGTCGATGGCGTCGATTTCCCCCTCCCGGAGGGAATTTCCCCGGCGGATTCCTGCCCGCCGAAGAGCTCTTTTCTCTCTGGTGTTCTCCGCCCCGCAGAGGCGGCTGTAACTCTTCGCGAGGTACCCTCTGTGGCTTAGGTCTTCGGTACGAAGGGTTTGGCGAAGAAAAGGAGGCAAAAAGGGTCGTGGGCCCCCCAGACCATAGGCCGGCGCGGCCAGGGCCAGGGCCGCGCCGCCCTAGGGTGTGGGCCCACCCTGGCTGCTCCTGGCTCCTCCTTCTGGCTTCCTTCGTCATCTTGAAAAATAGGATTTTTGGTATAATTTCCTTCCAGAGTTGATCTTCCGAAATATTGCGTTCTGACGGTGCTTTTTCCAGCAGAATCCTGGCTCCGGTGTTCGATCCTCCAATAATGATGAAACATGCAAAATAGATGAAATAACATAAGTATTGTGTCCCAATATGAAATATATCAATGAATAACAGCAAATTATGATATAAAATAGTGATGCAAATTGGACGTATCAATCCCCTCTTCTTTCAAATCTCTCAAGTAAATTATTTCAAACTCATGTTCTAGTTTTATCTTCATGATCCCTTTAAATGTTTACGGGGATCATGTTTTTATTTATCTTTGTTTGTTTTTGGTTTTTCATATGCATGCTTGCTGTAGAATGTTAGTTTTATTTTTTTTAATCTCTGGTTTCTACATAAAGTACCAAGTTTTCACCCCTTTTGATGTTAAAAGTTGCAAAACAAAAGTGCAAATTGCTATTTTCTGCAATGCACTTTTTAGTGCATGATTTTTATGATTTTTTTCGTCACTCCTAAAATCACAAAAAATTCACACTGGTCACAACTTTTCATTCTATATAAGCACAAAATTTTTTCATGTCTAAGTGGCCGAGAAAGTTAATTTTTGCTGCTGCCAATTTTTTTGACAGATACTATCTTGTTATGTTTGCTCTATTCTTTTGAGTTCTAAAATGATCTTTATTGAATCTTTTGAATTAAGAAAAATGTGTAGAACTTTATGTGCTCTCTTTGAAAATTATTTTATCTTTGAAAATAATGACAACAAACATATTGTTCTCGTACCACTAATGTCACCCCATAGAAAAGAATGAGAAGAAAGTTTTGTGTTGAAATTTTGTCACAGGGAATGGAAGAACACCACACCAAGATCAATCCAAGAATGGTGAAGACCATAAGATTGGGGATTCCTGAGGCACCCCACTGGACTCATATTAAATCTCACGGTTTGCACACTTCTAAAAATTTTTTTGAGCAACATGCATAGAATTCTCGCAAAAACTTGGCGCGCCCTTTATTAGTTTTGTGTCTAGTTTTGCTTTAAAATAAATATTACCATCGTCACAAATGCCTTGCATTATTATTAGATAGATAGTGAAATAATTTATCATATTCTTGAAAGTCTCCATGGAAGTGAGTTGCATGTTATGAAAAGATGAAGAGGGATGCATTAAAAGTTGAAATTTATATTGTGCATACTACTATTACTTTCAAATGCTTTATTGAGTGATAATTTGCTATGTGTCTTATTGAGTCCTGGTTCTTTATAGTATACATAGATGTTTAATTTTAAGTATCATTTTTTGAGAATGAATGAATAGCTCTATGGATACTATTGCATGCTTTTAGACCTCTTTCTAGCCAAAAGAATTGAATTCTTACACAAGCATAGACTTTTTTCCAAGCTAAACTCAAATACAATGTCTATCATACATACCTATATAGCACTTGCTATTCTAAGTATCTGTGTGTTATGCCTCCAAACTTTTCAAAATATCTTTTTTGTGTAATTTAAATCTCATAATAAAGTAAGGTTTGGAAGGAAAATACCACTATGGATGTTGTGGGTTTGACTAATTATGAGTAATGAGCTAGACCATAACCATGCTTACTGGGGGCGTACTTCAACATTGCACCATCAGGGTATTGCACCATGTGTTGATCATCATTTCTTTTGCTTTGTTGATGTCTATCTCATGCGGAATAAGTGGAGGTTATCAAGAGTAAGTATGCATGCATAGTTAGAGAAGAGCAATGGGTCGCTAACCGAAGCCATTCTTAATCAAGGTGAAAGTTTCAGCAAAGAGCATCCTCAATAGAAAAAGTAAACAAAAAGGGTTAGTGAAAAAATAGTGGAAAAATAAAAGAAAAGAAATAAAAAGAGTTAGAGAAAAGAAATGAGAGAGAGAGAAAGAGTTAGAGAGGATGCTCAACGTATGTTGTTCATGTTGTCTCGGTATGGATGGCCTATAGTTGAGATACTGAAAGAACATGGAGCCCCCATGTGTGGTTTTGGTAATTGATGACAATCCCTATGGACTACCGGTTTTATTGAGAATCTATCTTAGGTCGTGTCCATAGCCATGTATTGGTCTCAAGGTTGCAAGATGGAGAAGATCGAGTACAATGACGAAGACGGATGAAGACGGTGTCGAAGAGAGATGAAGACGGTGTAGAAGATGAAGAGGGATGAAGACGGCGTAGAAGATGGATGATTACGGTGGCATGTGATACGTCTCCAACGTATCGATAATTCCTTATGTTCCATGCCACTTTATTGATGATACCTACATGTTTTATGCATACTTTCTGTCATATTTATGCATTTTCCGGCACTAACCTATTAACGAGATGTCGAAGAGCCAGTTGCTGTTTTCTGCTGTTTTTGGTTTCAGAAATCCTAGTAAGGAAATATTCTCGGAATTGGACGAAATCAACGCCCAGGATCTTATTTTTCCACGAAGCTTCCAGAACACCGGAGAGGAAACGAAGTGGGGCGACGAGGCGGCGACACGCCAGGGCGGTGCGGCCCACCCCTGGACGCGCGGCCCTGCTGTGTGGGCCCCTCGCGTCGCCCCTAAACCTACCTCCTCCGCCTACTTAAGCCTTCGTCGATAATAACTCCAGTACCGAGAGCCACGATACGGAAAACCTTCCAGAGACGCCGCCGCCGCCAATCCCATCTCGGGGGATTCAGGAGATCGCCTCCGACACCCTGCCGGAGAGGGGAATCATCTCCCGGAGGACTCTTCACCGCCATGGTCGCCTCCGGAGTGATGAGTGAGTAGTTCACCCCTGTACTATGGGTCCATAGCAGTAGCTAGATGGTCGTCTTCTAGTAATTGTGCTATCATTGTTGGATCTTGTGAGCTGCCTAACATGATCAAGATCATCTATATGTAATGCTACATGTTGTGTTTGTTGGGATCCGATGAATAGAGAATGCTATGTTATTTTGATTATCAATCTATTATCTATGTGTTGTTTATGATCTTGCATGCTCTCCGTTACTAGTAGAGGCTCTGGCCAAGTTTTTGCTTGTAACTCCAAGAGGGAGTATTTATGCTCGATAGTGGGTTCATGTCTCCATTAAATCTGGGGGAGTGACAGAAACCTCTAAGGTTGTGGATGTGCTGTTGCCACTAGGGATAAAACATCAATGCTATGTCTAAGGATGTATTCGTTGATTACATTACGCACCATACTTAATGCAATTGTTTGTTGTTTACAACTTAATACTGGAGGGGGTTCGGATGATAACCTGAAGGTGGACTTTTTAGGCATAGATGCATGCTGGATAGCGGTCTATGTACTTTGTCGTAATGCCCAATTAAATCTCACAATACTCATCATAACATGTATGTGCATGGTCATGCCCTCTTTATTTGTAAATTGCCCAACTGTAATTTGTTCACCCAACATGCTTATTCTTATGGGAGAGACGCCTCTAGTGAACTGTGGACCCCGGTCCATTCTTAACATCGAATACAATCTACTGCAATACTCGTTCTACTGTTTTCTGCAAACAATCATCATCCACACTATACATCTAATCCTTTGTTACAGCAAGCCGGTGAGATTGACAACCTCACTGTTACGTTGGGACAAAGTACTTTGGTTGTGTTGTGCAGGTTCCACGTTGGCACCGGAATCCCTGGTGTTGCGCCGCACTACACTCCGCCGCCATCAACCTTCAACGTGCTTCTTGGCTCCTACTGGTTCGATAAACCTTGGTTTCTTACTGAGGGAAAACTTGCCGCTGTACGCATCACACTGATGAGCCACAAGTATAGGGGGTGTATCATAGTATCTTCGATAAGTAAGAATGTCGATCCCAACGAGGAGCAGAAGGTGTTGACAAGCAGTTTCGATGAAGGATTCACTATAATGCTCACAAACAAATATTCAGGGGGTTTGGATGTAGCAGATGAATAAAGTACGAGTAAGTAAAGTGCGAGAGTAACAATTGCAGCGAGTGGCCCAATCCTTTTTAGCACAAAGGACAAGCCGGTTTGTTTACTTATAATGACCAAACGTTCTCGAGGACACACAGGATTTTAGTCTAGTGCTTTCGCTACATACGGCTAATTAATCTTCATTGTTTTGATAAGTGTTGTGTGGGTGAACCTATGCTAATGTACCGCCCTTCCTAGGACTAATACATACTTGTGATTATACCCCTTGCAAGCATCCGCAACTACAAGAAAGTAATTAAGATAAATCTAACCACAGCCTTAAACTCTGAGATCCTGCTATCCCTCCTGCATCGATATACCAACGGGGGTTTAGGTTTCTGTCACTCCAGCAACCCCGCAATTGGCAAACGAGTACAAGATGCATTCCCCTAGGCCCATAAAGGTGAAGTGTCGTGTAGTCGACGTTCACACGACACCACTAGAAGAATAACACCACAACTTAAATATCATAACATTGAATATTACTCAACCATACTTCACTACTAACATTTAGACTTCACCCATGTCCTCAAGAACTAAACGAACTACTCACGAGACATCATATGGAACATGATCAGAGGTGATATGATGATGAATAACAATCTGAACATAAACCTTGGTTCAACGGTTTCACTCAATAGCATCAATAACAAGTAGAAATCAACACCGGGAGAGTTTCCCCTATCAAACAATCAAGATCAAACCCAAATTGTTACAGCGGTGACGATGTGCAGCGGTGGAGACGGCGGTGATGATGATGGAGATGATGATGATGGTGATGGTGATGATGTCCAACTCGATGGCGGTGACGATGGCGTCGATTTCCCCCTCCGGGAGGGAATTTCCCCGGCGGATCTCAGCCTGCCGGAGAGCTCTTTTCTCTCTGGTGTTCTCCGCCTCGCAGAGGCGGCTGTGTCTCTTCGCGACCTATCCCCTGGAGCTTAGGTTTTCGGGACGAAGACGTTCGCGAAGAAAAGGAGGCGAGAGGGGGCTGTGGGCCCCCTCCTCACAGGGCGGCGCGGCCAGGCCTTGGGCCGCGCCGGCCTATGAGGTGGGCCCACCTCGGGTCCCCTCGGCTCCCCCTTCTGGCTCTCTTCATCCTCTGGAAAAATAAGGTTTTTCATATAATTTCCGTCAACTGTTGATCTTCCGAAATATTGCATTCAGACGGCGCTTTTTCCAGCAGAATCCTGGCTCCGGTGCGCGATCCTCCAATAATCATGAATCATGCAAAATAGATGAAATAACATAAGTATCATCTCCAAATATGAAATATATCAATGAATAACAGCAAATTATGATATAAAATAGTGATGCAAATTGGACGTATCAACTCCCCCCAAGCTTAGACTTCGCTTGTCCCCAAGCGAAACTGAACTCGGTAAACAGGACCACATGTTTATGGAGTGAAGAGTCGATAAATAAAATACGGACAAGAAGCATCATATTCATTCACACAAGACATTCTAGTAAACAACTTCCTCATATAATTCAACTTGAAACAAGTATAAGGTAATCACAAATAAAGGTGCATAAGAAATCATAGTTGGTGATGGCAAACTTCGTTCTTGGTCAGAGAACAATTAACAGGTTATACTTATCTTATTGAGCAGCGCTCTCATGTTAAAGTTTATATGGCACAACTTGCATACTCAATCATAATAGTCTCCTCATGATCATTGATAACTTTCAAAGCTATATTCATTCAGATAAAACTTGTACTAAACAAGGAAGAGTAAAAGACATGATGAGATAAATCACAATATAGTAGTTTGATCACAACAACTCAAATGCTTGCTTAAGATGGAGGGAAATAGGTTTACTGACTCAACATAAAGTAAAAGACAAGCCCTTCGCAGAGGGAAGCAGGGATTAAATCATGTGCTAGAGCTTTTTCAGTTTTGAAATCATATAAGGAGAATGAAAGTAACATTTTGAGAGGTGTTTGTTGTTGTCAACGACTGGTAGCGGGTACTCTAACCCCCTTGCCAGACAAACCTTCAAAGAGAGGCTCCCATTTTATTTTTGTGTGGCACTCCTTCCAACCTTTCTTTCACAAACCATGGCTAACCGAATCCTCGGGTGCCTGCCAACAATCTCATACCATGAAGGAGTGCCTTTTTATTTTAGTTTTATTATGATGACACTCCCCCAACCTTTGCTTACACAAGCCATGGCTAACTGAATCCTTCGGGTGCCGTCCATCAATCACATACCATGGAGGAGTGTCTATTTAGGTTAATTAATTTGGGACTGGGAATCCCATTGCCAGCTCTTTTTGCAAAGTTATTGGATAAGTGGATGAAGCCACTAGTCCACTGGTGAAAGTTGCCCAACAAGATTGAAAGATAAAACACCACATACTTCCTCATGAGCTATAAAACATTGACACAAATAAGAGATAGTAAATTTTGAATTATTTAAAGGTAGCACACGAAGTATTTACTTGGAATGGCCGGAAATACCATGTAGTAGGTAGTTATGGTGGACACAAATGACATAGGTTTGGGTTAAGGTTTGGATGCACGAGAAGTATTCCCTCTCAGTACAGGTCTTTGGCTAGCAAGGTTAATTAGCAAGCATAAGAGTCGAGGGAAACAAACAAATATACATGTGATAGAAACAATCATGCATCTTCCTTGCAAGCACAAACAGTTTTAACTTCAGAATAATAAGCTATGAGCTAACAAGAAAGAAAGATAATGAAACAACTACATGTATTTCTCTTTTCTATTTAAACCTCAAAGTGTTGTTGCTATTGACCAATGCTAAGTTTTCCAAAACCAAATAGATTTATTCAATGCTCCCAAAGTGATACCAATACTAATAACAAGAACAATCATATAATAAGGATTCCAAACTAAAATAAAATGTGCAACATGTAAATGATAAGACTTCTCATTAATATTCCATAACGATAACTCACACCAAGGGATACATAGACAACCAACTAAAGGAGAGATACTTCCACGCTGCAACCCATCTTATATGATAACTTCCCTACTCATGATATGACACTACTTGACAGTAAAAAGTAAAAGGTAGTGATGATGTGATACCGCGACACTCCCCCAAGCTTGGAACAAACCAAGGGGATGCCAATACCGATGATGAATTACTCCTTCGGCGATGGTGGTGAATTCCTCCCGCGCTTCTTACAGATTTCCTTCAGCTTCAGCTTCTCAGTTTGGCAGTTCTGCACTAAGACTCGAAGAGATTCGTTGTTATCTGAAGTTGGCGGTGGCGGACTTGTGACGGGAACCGAGTAATATTCCAGCATTCTACGGAGTCGGTAATTCTCCTCATGAAGTATCTCCACTTCTCTTCTTAGAGCACGGTATTGATCACAAAACTCGTCGGTAACCCGTAGAGCTTCTTCTTCCGAAAGCCCCTTGCCCTTGTTGTTGGAGGCCATGGTGCTCCTAGATTGAAAACAAATCCTGGCAGAAACAGCTCGAAACAAAACACGTCGAGAAAACGTATACGGACCTCCAGAGGTCCGGGGGGTTATATAGCAGAAATTTTCATGACAAAAGGAAAGTACCAGGTCGAATCAGAGTCGGAAAGAGGCGACGAGGCGGCCAGCTCATAGGGCGGCGCGGCCTGGCTGGGGCCCGCGCCGGCCTATGGGGGCACGCCCTCGTGCGTCTCCTCCACTCCGTTTCGATCTCGTAATTTTTCATATTTTCCAAAAACAGCAAAAACATTGTTCGGAAAGTAAATTGTGAACTTTTTATTACCAGTACTGTTACCTATTCAAAGTCGAGTCCTGGCGGACTGTCAATTTGACCTTTGATGAAAGCCTCCGGTGTTTCCACTCGAATAACATCAACATCTACATTGTAAGAATCACCTGAGATATAATGCTTGAGTCTTTGTCCATTCACCACTTGTGTGGCATTGCCTTGGAGAGAGCTAATTTTAATTGCTCCTGAACGATACACCTCCTCAACAACATATGGTCCTTCCCATTTCGAGAGTAATTTCGCTGCAAAGAATCTGATACGAGACCGATACAATAGGACTTTATCCCCAATATTAAATTCTCTTTTGATTATCCTTCTATCATGCCATTTTTTAACTTTCTCTTTAAAGAGTTTAGCATTTTCATAAGCTTCACTTCTCCATTCATCTAGAGAACTCAATTGCAGCAACCTCTTATTACCAGCTAGTTTAGGATCTTTATTTAATTCTCTAACAGCCCAATAAGCTTTGTGCTCTAGTTCTAAAGGTAAATGACAAGCTTTTCCATAAACCATTTTATAAGGTGACATTCCCATGGGATTTTTATAAGCAGTTCTATAAGTCCATAGTGCTTCCTTCAATTTACTAGCCCAATTCTTTCTAGTTTTATTAACAGTCTTTTGCAAGATAGATTTAATTTCTCTACTTGATAATTCTACTTGCCCACTAGTTTGAGGATGATAAGCGGAAGCAATTCTATGATTAATACCATATTTAGCAAGAGTTTTCCTAAAACCACCATGAATAAAATGAGAACCTCCATCAGTCATAATATATCTAGGAACTCCAAATCTAGGAAAAATAATATCTAAAAGCATCTTTAAAGAGGTCTCACCATCAGCACTTTTTGTAGGTATGGCTTCCACCCATTTAGTAACATAATCAACAGCAACAAGTATATGAGTGTTACCTTCTGAAGAGGGAAAAGGTCCCATGAAGTCAAATCCCCAACAATCGAACGGTTCAATAACAAGAGTATAATTCATAGGCATTTCATTGCGTCTAGAGATATTACCAACCCTTTGCCATTCATCACAAGATAAGATAAACTTCCTTGCATCTTTGAAGAGAGTCGGCCAATAAAAACCTGATTGTAGAACCTTTTGCGCAGTTCTATCTCCGGCGTGATGTCCTCCATAAGCACTACCATGACATTTACTCAATATCTCTTGTTGTTCATATTCGGGAACACATCTTCGCAGAATACCATCCACTCCTTCTTTATATAAGTGTGGGTGTTATCACCAGAATCTGACCGAGTCAAAGGTGGGCCGCGATCAAGATGGGCTTGAAGATTATATACGGAAGAAATACGTGAATCGGCCTTATATGCAAAGTTTGGGCTAGTTTGCCCTTGTATCTGTAATATAGTAGATCGCATCTTAGATTAGAAGATAGAGTTTGACCCGTGCACGGTTAGGTGCACACCTAAATTAGAAAGTCCCCTGGACTATAAATATGTATCTAGGGTTTATGAAATAAACAACAACCAACGTTCAACACAAATCAATCTCGGCGCATCGCCAACTCCTTCGTCTCGAGGGTTTCTACCGGTAAGCATCATGCTGCCTAGATCGCATATTGCGATCTAGGCAGCATAGGCTTATTTCGTTGTTCATGCGTTGCTCGTACTGAAGCCTTTTTGATGGCGAGCAACGTAGTTATCTTAGATGTGTTAGGGTTAGCATTGTTCTTCGTATCATATGCTGTCGTAGTGCAACCCTTATGCATCTAGCCGCCCTTACACCTATCTTAGGTGTAGGGGCGCACCCGCTTGATCATTATTTAGTAGATCCGATCCGTTACGGTTGCTCCTTGTTCTTCAAGGATTAGTTTAATATCTGCAATAGTTAGGCCTTACAAAGGGTTGGAGGATCCAGCGACGCGTAGGGTGTCGTTTGCTAGCCCTAGACAGGATGTTCCGAGGATCAACCTCGTGTTGGTTTTTAGGCCTTGTCTAGGACCGGCTTACGATCACCGTACGTGACCGCGAGGCCCAATCGTGAGTAGGATGATCCGATTATGCGGTGAAAACCCTAAATCGTCGTAGATCGCTTTAGCTTTATCTTGATCAAGCAGGACCACCATATATTCGTGCACCCCGTACGAATCATGGGTGGATCGGCTCCTTGAGCCGATTCACAGGATAACCTGAGAGCCGATCGAGGCTCGTATTTAATGTTTACGTGTATGCCATGCAGGAAACTAAGCGAGGCATCTCCATCACCTTCCTGACCAGGTATAGGTCAGGTGGCACGCCCTTGCACCAGCATCGGACGTGTGTACCAGAGGCTTTGCGGGCCGTCGCTCGGAGGGACCAGGGCCAGCCGCAGCCCTAAGTTGTTCCCGGCTCTACTGTGTTGCCCGTCGCTGCTCGCCAGTGGGTTTCTGACCGCAACACATTCTGGCACGCTCGGTGGGACGAGCTTCGTCATCAACCACATCGCCATCTACATCTGAGATGGCGGACGGCACTCCAGTCACGTACGAGGATCTGACTGACGAGCTCAAGAAGAAGTATGACGAGGTCAAAGCAATCCTCGAAGCCGACCTCATCGGCTCTTTTCACAAAACCCGTTCACATGGCATCAGGTGGAAGGGGTTCTCGCCTGATGGTGCGCTCGATGGGATAGACCTCTCTGCCCCGTCAGAAGAACGCACCAGGTCCCTACGTCAGGAGATCAACTACTTGGTGGCTCACTCGCTGCACCGCCACTCTGAGAACCTGGTGAACACTTTGGAGCGTGTCGCTCTCCGGGTGATCCAGGAGATCATGAGGCACCAGTACTCTCCGTCAGGACCAGCTCTCGGGACACACCAAGGAGAGATGCCACTCCAGTACCGTCCACCGCTACCATTTGCGTTGGCAGCAGCAGAAGTGCCGAATTCACCGGCATTCGTCGTCTACAAGATCGGTGGTGACCCTAGTGACTGCCAGTTCTTGCATGAGGCGCCTAAGGAGATCCCTCACGGGTACATGTGCACATACGTGCCGGCTGCGATAGCGGGCACTCACAAACCAGGCCGCGATAGCAGGGGACTTCGGGAAAGCGGGGAGGAACGTCGGCGACAGATCTTGAGAAGCAGACGTGGCTAGCTAAATATGCCACCCCGACGAACCTCCAGAGCTCAGCTCCTGCAGTTGGCTCAGAGCTGGAAAAGCAAGCATGGCTGGCTAAGTACGCCACCCCGGCGAATCTTCAGAGTTCGACTCCTACAGCCAGCACCGTGGATCAGATCAGCACGATCCTGAGGGACCAGTTCGGCATGGTGCCGAAAAGGAGGACAATCGGCTATTCCAAGCCGTACCCCGATGAATACGAGTTGGTCCCGCTACCACCCAAGTATCGGCTCCCTGACTTCTCCAAGTTCAGCGGATCAGATGGTTCCAGCTCCATCGAGCATGTGAGCCGATATTTGGCACAACTAGGAACAGCCTCAGCGTCGGATCCACTACGCGTGAGGTTCTTCGCACAGTCCCTCAGGGGATCGGCTTTTGGGTGGTACACTTCGTTGCCACCGGACTCGATCCGGACTTGGAAGCAGTTGGAAGAACAGTTCCATATGCAGTTTCACTCAGAAGCTTCCGAGGCCAGCATTGCCGATCTAGCTCAAATACGTCAGAAGCGTGGAGAAACCGTGGCGGAATATATCCAGCGCTTCAGGAATATGAGGAACCGATGTTATTCGGCTCGTGTGACTGAAAAGGAAGCAGTCGAGTTGGCAGTGGTGGGCCTTGCCTCACAAATCAAGTACATGGCCTCCCAAGCAGACTACCCTTCACTGGCGCACATGGTTCAGAAACTGTCAGCATATGAACAGCGCCATCTGGACTTGTACCAGGAAAATTCAAGCGTGCGGTAGTCCTGGTTGAGGCAGATGAAGACGAAGACTCTGTGGGAGATCAAGAGGTAGCAGTGGCTGAATGGACTCGGGGGGCAAACCCCGTGTCCTGCAAATGGGTAAAGCCACCAGGTCCGCCCAGAGGGTTCGATTTTGACGTGACCAAAACTGAGCAAATCTTCGACCTCTTACTCAAGGAGAAGCAGTTGAATATACCCGAAGGCCTCAAAATCCCCACGGTACAGGAGCTGAACGGAAAGCCATACTGCAAATGGCATAACTCGGTCTCCCATGCCACCAACGACTGCAGGGTGTGGCGTCAGCAGATCCAAATGGCGATAGAACAAGGACGTCTGATTTTCAACCAGTACGCCATGAAGGTCGACACCCACCCCTTTCCCGCCGTTAACATGGTGGAGTGCACTTACCCTGAAGGTTGCCAGCCAGGATCCTCGTTCAGCATCAACATGGTAGGACCTGGACACCACGCTGGCAAGGATGGAGACGAGGGCAGCTGCTCTCGTAACACAGAGGAAGCCGCTCCACGCGATCGGCTCCGTCATGATGGCAAGCGCTACGTCACAGAGGGAGAAGTGAAGAACATAAGATATCAGCGACCTCTCTCTGATCACCTCCTCAATAAATATGTGAGCCAATATAGCCAACGCCGACGATCCAGCGACGATGATGAAAGAGATCGTCTGGATAGAGAAGCCAGAAGACATCGTCGGCATGATCGCGATGAGGAGGAGTACGAGCGCCGTGCCAAGGAAAAGTCAAGGGAACCAGACGAGGAGGATAGGCACTGGGACTGTCCCTTCTTCAGACACTGCTGGGATTCAGGAATGAGCCGATTGCCTACAATCGGCAATTGCCCAGAATGTAACCAGAAGAAGAAGGAGGCAGCCAACGTGTCCGTGTTCAAACATCTAGGGCCTCTCCCACCACAAAGCAAACGCGCTGAGTCCCCTCGGATGGAAGATCTCGAGGATTCGGAAGACGAGGGAGAAGAAGAAGAAGACAGGTACCACCGACCAAGGTGGTGCCCTGATGGACTCAGCCGTTCCCAAAAGCGTAGGGTTCAGCGATTGCGCGGCTTGGAAGAAGCTGAAAGGTTATATCTGCACACGCTAAGTAAGGCGCGGCCTGATCTGGCCGCGAAGATCCAGCGAACCCTAGATGAAGAGGGTCGACCACAAAAGATGGCGTGGCGCCCCAAGCAAAGGAAAGCTGATGATGAGACATCGGCCGGCACAAACATGGTGCTCGTCCTTCCGACAGAGCTTAGTGCTCCAGGATTACACGAGGCACCCAATTTGGACGACCGCGAGCGCATCGATGTGACGAAGGGCAGGGTTAGGATGGTCTTATCCACTGGCCTGACCGTGTAGCAAGAGCAAACCGATGAGCAAATGTGGCGAGGCCGATCCTTGGGATCGGCCCCCAAAGGTATATGAAGGAAAATTACAAAACCTTCATTGAGCGCTTCGATCGATATGGAGGCCGATTCCAGCAATCGGCCAAAATTATCTTCACCACATGTTCTGCTTGTGTTCAACATCAATCTACTTGGCAGCGGTTTTACGTCGGCTGATGAGTTAGGAAGAATCAACATTGGTCCTACCAGAGCCGACGTGCAAATACAGTGCCTTGGCTAAACTACAGAGCCGATATCTGCAGTTACCTGACAGATTCGGCTCGGGGGGCACCTAAACCAGATGAACATGTGAACATGTGCAGGTGAACATGTGTGCAGTGAAATATTGGGGGCCGATAGGAAAAATCGGCCAGTAAAAAAAAAATTTCATGACATACAGCCGATGCGCAGCCATCGACTCTAGTGCAATTATACAAGATCTACCGGATTTCGACCAAGTCCAGCTCATCTGTGAGGCCCTCTGCTTCCTCAAGGGGACAAACAATGAGAGCTTCCTCAGCTGCAATGAGCCGATTGCAACAGTACTGTAGTGTTTCGTCTACAATATCGGCTTTCAACAGAGGAAGAAGTAGCCTTGGCTGAGGCTCGGGGGGCAGCTGGCCCGGTAGATGCTCTGTTTTAGAAGCCGATTGAGGCGTCATCGGCTGAATCCTTCATTGCAACCTCCTTCAAAAATGATGAGTGCTCGCAGAAGAGGATCGCTGAAACTGGTGGGAGAAATTTAAGGGCTCTCTTGAAGACTCCACATTATCCACCAGATCTCGGAATCATCAGTTGAAGAATTGAAGGATGGATTTTAAAGGACCGATAAATATTATCGGCTCATTACGCATTGGCTAAGCGGACAGATCGGCAAAATCAGTATGAGGGGAAATCGGCTAAATTAAGCTCAAAGGAATCGGCAAAATCAAATTGGGAGAAGTTCTTCATTGATAAGCAAGATTTCTTACATAAAGAGCTGATTGCTCTCAAAAGGAAGTACTAGGGGATACATTGCCCCATCTACTACTACTGATCCTATGCTAAAGGTCCTATCTACGGGCCGTCGCTGCCCTCGTCGTCGCCGTCGTCGCCGCTATCGGCGCTACTCCCGGCAGGCTCGTCGTCGCTGCTCCAGCGGCCGCCGACCGGGCCCTCATTGTCCTCGTCCTCCTCGTCAGCGTCGTCGTCGTCGCTGTCGAAGTCACTGAGGTTCCCCGGCCAGGGACAGAAGCGTTTGGCCGGCGGCTCGTCGGGGGAGGTGTCGTCCTCCTCCTCCTCCTCCTTCTCCTCCTCCTCCTCCTCGGGAGAGGTGAAGTCGTCGCAGGAGAAGCGATCGTCATCGCTCTCCTCCTCCGTTTCCCCGTCGGCAAGGAAGCGGAGGTCGCTTTCCCCGTCGGTCAAGGACTTGTCGTCCTCAGACCAGACGGAGAAGTCATGGCTGGGCTCCTCCCGGGCCTCGATGGCTCGGCGGGAGTTGGCCGCGTGAACCTCCTCCTGGTTCGGCTCCGGCGTCGGCTCGCGGGACGAGGAGGACTGGGTGGAAAGATCCGATGAAGCAGAGGAGGAAGAAGACATGGTGGCGTAGGAGGGCTTTTGGAGTGCTAATGCGAAGGGGATGCGGAAGTAAACTGTTCAGAGCGGTTAAATAAAAGGTGATATAGTGGAAATTCAATGCCACATCAGTTTCCGAGGAAGTGGTGCCTAAAAAAAAACTGCCAGGTCACGCGGAGAAGTTGAGAAGGCAAGGCATCATGATGAAGGATACTGCGACAGTTCTGCCACGACATGACCCGACGAAGAAAAAGCAGAGTGATTTTGGAATTATCAATTCCAAAACCAGGGGGGCATGTGTTATCACCAGAATCTGACCGAATCAAAGGTGGGCCGCGATCAAGATGGGCTTGAAGATTATATACGGAAGAAATACGTGAATCGGCCTTATATGCAAAGTTTGGGCTAGTTTGCCCTTGTATCTGTAATATAGTAGATCGCATCTTAGATTAGAAGATAGAGTTTGACCCGTGCACGGTTAGGTGCACACCTAAATTAGAAAGTCCCCTGGACTATAAATATGTATCTAGGGTTTATGAAAGAAACAACAACCAACGTTCAACACAAATCAATCTCGGCGCATCGCCAACTCCTTCGTCTCGAGGGTTTCTACCGGTAAGCATCATGCTGCCTAGATCGCATCTTGCGATCTAGGCAGCATAGGCTTATTTCGTTGTTCATGCGTTGCTCGTACTGAAGCCTTTTTGATGGCGAGCAACGTAGTTATCTTAGATGTGTTAGGGTTAGCATTGTTCTTCGTATCATATGCTGTCGTAGTGCAACCCTTATGCATCTAGCCGCCCTTACACCTATCTTAGGTGTAGGGGCGGCACCCCGCTTGATCATTATTTAGTAGATCCGATCCGTTACGGTTGCTCCTTGTTCTTCAAGGATTAGTTTAATATCTGCAATAGTTAGGCCTTACAAAGGGTTGGAGGATCCAGCGACGCGTAGGGTGTCGTTTGCTAGCCCTAGACAGGATGTTCCGAGGATCAACCTCGTGTTGGTTTTTAGGCCTTGTCTAGGACCGGCTTACGATCACCGTACATGACCGCGAGGCCCAATCGTGAGTAGGATGATCCGATTATGCGGTGAAAACCCTAAATCGTCGTAGATCGCTTTAGCTTTATCTTCATCAAGCAGGACCACCATATATTCGTGCACCCGGTACGAATCATGGGTGGATCGGCTCCTTGAGCCGATTCACAGGATAACCTGAGAGCCGATCGAGGCTCGTATTTAATGTTTACGTGTATGCCATGCAGGAAACTAAGCGAGGCATCTCCATCACCTTCCTGACCAGGTATAGGTCAGGTGGCACGCCCTTGCACCAGCATCGGACGTGTGTACCAGAGGCTTTGCGGGCCGTCGCTCGGAGGGACCAGGGCCAGCCGCAGCCCTAAGTTGTTCCCGGCTCTACTGTGTTGCCCGTCGCTGCTCGCCAGTGGGTTTCTGACCGCAACAGTGGGTCATCCCAGAAATAATGCCTCAAGTCATAAAAGAATTTCCTCCTTTGCTGGGCTGAAAAGGTTGGAGGCAAGTACTTGGAAACAATAAAGTTAGCATAATCAGCATACCAAGGACTGTCTCGGGAGCTCACCTTTTTTACAGCCAATTGTTCATTCGGAAAACTATCATTAACAGGAACAGGATCATAAGCAATATTTTCCAATCTAGACAAATTATCAGCAACAGGATTATCAGCACCTTTCCTATCTACAATATGTAAATCAAATTCTTGCAACAGAAGCACCCATCTAATAAGCCTTGGCTTAGCATCTTTCTTTTGCATAAGGTATCTGATTGCAGCATGATCAGTATGAATAGTAACTTTTGAATCAACAATATAAGATCTAAACTTATCACAAGCAAAGACTACAGCTAACAATTCTTTTTTAGTAGTAGCATAATTTCTTTGAGCAGCATCAAGAGTTTTACTAGCATAATGAATAACATTCAATTTTTTATTTACTCGCTGTCCAAGAACAGCGCCTACAGCAAAATCACTAGCATCACACATAATTTCAAATGGTAAGTTCCAATCAGGAGGTTCAACTATAGGAGCAGTTGTTAAGGCTTTCTTTAGAGTTTCAAAAGCTTCCTTACAATCATCATCAAAAACAAAAGGTACATCTTTTTGAAGAAGATTAGTAAGAGGTTTTGAAATCTTGGAGAAGTCTTTAATAAACCTCCTATAAAACCCAGCATGACCAAGAACACTAAGAATACCTTTAACATCCCTAGGATAGGGCATCTTCTCAATTGCTTCAACTTTAGCTCTATCAACTTCAATACCTCTCTCGGAAATTTTATGTCCCAATACAATTCCTTCATTAACCATAAAGTGGCATTTCTCCCAATTAAGAACAAGGTTAGTTTCTTCACATCTCTGCAAAACTTTATCAAGATTCCGCAAGCAATTATCAAAAGAATTCCCATAGACAGAAAAATCATCCATAATACCTCTACAATACTCTCGCAAAAGCCATGAAAAATAGCAGACATGCATCTTTGAAAAGTAGCAGGGGCATTACATAAACCAAAAGGCATACGTCTATAAACATAAGTTCCATAGGGACAAGTGAAAGTGGTTTTCTCTTGATCCTTAGTTTTAACAGCAATTTGTGAAAACCCAGAATAACCATCAAGAAAGCAAAAATGAGTATTTTTAGATAACCTTTCTAACATTTGATCAATAAAAGGCAAAGGGTAATGATCTTTTTTAGTAACCTTATTAAATTTACGATAATCAATGCACATTCTATACCCTACAACTACTCTTTGAGGTATGAGCTCATCATTATCATTAGGCACAACAGTCATTCCTCCTTTCTTAGGAACACAATGCACAGGACTAACCCATCTACTATCAGCAATAGGATATATAATACCAGCTTCAAGAAGTCTTAATACCTCATTTCTTACCACATCCTTCATCTTAGGAATTAGACGACGCTGAGGTTCAACAACAGGCTTCGCATCATCTTCCATATTAATGGCATGTTGGCAAATAGAGGGAGAAATCCCCTTCAATCATCCAGAGTGTAGCCAATAGCACCTCGGTGTTTCTTCAATAATTCCAATAACCTTTCTTCTTCAAACTCTGTAAGCTTAGAACTAATAATAACAGGATATATTTTCTTATCATCAATATGAGCATATTTAAGATTATCAGGCAATGGTTTTAAATCAAAGACAGGATCTTCCTTTGGTGGTGGTGTTGTACCCAGATCTTCTACCGGTAAATCATGCTTAAGGATAGGTTGATGAAGGAAAATTTCATCAAGCTCATCTCTTTCTTCCCTAAAAACTTCACTCTCACTATTCTCCAAATGTTGCTGCAAAGGATTATTAGGAGCAAGAGCAATAGATGCACACTGTTCAACTTTAAAATCATTATTAGGCAAATCAGCTTTATAAGGAGTTTTGGTAAATTTAGAGAAGTTAAACTCATAAGATTCACCAGCAAATTTAGTCAAAATTTTCTCTTTCTTGCAATCTATAATAGCTCCACAAGTATTTAGAAAAGGTCTACCAAAAATGATAGGACAATATTTACTAGCAGCAGAACCAAGTACCAAAAAGTCAGCAGGATATTTAATCTTACCGCATAGAACTTCCACATCTCGAACAATACCAATTGGAGAGATAGTTTCTCTATTAGCCAGCCGAATAACCACATCAATATCTTCAAGTTCACAAGAACCAATTTCGTGCATAATCTCCGTGTAAAGCTCATAAGGAATAGCACTAATACTTGCACCAATATCACATAAACCATAATAACAATGATCTCCAATTCTAACAGATAGCATAGGAACACTAGCTTTCTTAGACTTATTAGGATGTGAAACAATATTAGAAGCATCTTCACAGAAAATAATATGACCATCCTCCACATTTTCAGTCACAAGATCTTTAACTATTGCAACAGCAGGTTCAACTTTTATTTGTTCTTCAGGTTCTATAGGTTTCTTTTCACTTTTATGAACCGCATTATTTATAACAGAGTACTCCTTCATTTTAGCAGGGAAAGGAGTTTTTTCAATATAAGCTTCAGGAATAACATGATCAACAGTTTCAACTACAACGCATTTATTAATAGATGAATCAATTTTATCTTTATACGGTTCATGATACTTATCAAAATTCTTCTTAGGCAATTCATAATGAGAGGCAAAAGCTTTATAAAGATTTGCAGCAACTTGAGAATCAAGACCATAAGTAGCACTCATATTACGAAATTTATCAGTATCCATAAAAGCTTCAATGCATTTATAATCATAATTTATACCTGATTCTCTATCTTTGTCGTTCTCCCATCCTTCAGTATTCTCCTGGATCCGATTAAGAAGGTCCCTTTTAAACTCTTCTTTGTTGCGCATAAATGATCCAGAACAAGAAGTATCCAGCAAGGTCTTGTCTTCAAAAGAAAGTCTTGCATAGAAATTATCAATAATAACATTACCAGGAAGCTCATGAATGGGGCATTTGAGCATTAAAGACTTCAATCTCCCCCATGCTTGGGCAATACTCTCTCCATCATGAGGCCAAAAATTATATATGCGATTCCGATCCTTGTGAATTCACTTGGAGGATAGAACTTAGAATAAAAC